>NW_018021253.1:9489-13560 GCF_002006095.1 Pseudomyrmex gracilis | reverse complement strand
AGTCTAAAATTGTAACTAGATAAAGTTAAAATTATTTAACTTTTTAACTTTTTAACTTAACTTTTATCTTTTTAACTAGACACTACCCAACCTTGGTTTATATACATTACTAGAATCAAGATTTTGTTTCCATTGTTTTAATTAAATATTATTATCTATAATTACTATTAGTTAAACTTTTATATTAAATATTTACAGAATATAAAATAAGATATTATAGTAATTATATGTATGCAAATGCTTTGGATGATTAATAAATACAGTATTTATAATTATTAGTTTAATAAATCTTATATAATATAAGATATTCTATTACATATAAATTTTACTGGTAATTTATTTTGATTTTACATTTTTACTAGTACTTACAAATATTAATTTATATTAAAATAAAAAACATTATAAAATAAAATAATAAATTTAATCCATAATATTCGCTCGTGAAATTGTCAAAACATGAATCAAAGGGCCGATACCAGCAGTAAATACAATGTGATAGTGTATAAAAGGCAGTACTTGTTTTTATTATAAANCACAACAGACGTTACGGTCAATTGGTTAGGACCTTCTTCAGATAAACAAATTTATCTAAAAAAGTTTTAATATAAATAAGCGCGAAGGTTTTTCTTAAAGCAAACAACANAATTCAAACACAATAAAAAACCTTACGCAAAATAAAAAACACGTGAGATCAGAGCATTATTAAACACAGTTGAAACAATCAACACTTTCTATAAAAATGGATAAAAGAAAGAAACTGTGTACTGACGTGTTTTCCTTACAATGTAAATATATATAAAGATATCCCCACCTATATCAATTCTTCAAAGCTGTCATTTACAATGACGAAACAGAGAAACATGTTCACAACAAACCATTCAAAAGCAACGGTCTAAACTTTTGATTTGAACAATTTCAAAAAAGAGAAATAAGGTTTTATATCTGTATCCGACATTACATTAATAGAATTATCTTGCAATGTAATGTGTGTGTGTGGAGCAATTCTGAAATAAATCGCTTATAAAAAAATTGTTCAGCATCTACAATTTTAACATTGTTTTAAATGAAATTATGATAAAATTACCAAACAATGTTCGGTAACAACAGAAGCAACATTTGAAATTCTGTTACTCTGATTACTATGCTCATTAATTCTTGTTTTTAACGTTCTCTTTGTTTGTCCACTAAAGGACACATTGCAGTTGTTACAATTGATTTGGTACACTACATTTTAATTTTGATTAAGCGCTGTAACGTCTTTTGAAACTCTTATAAACTTGTTTAAGTTTTTTAAAGTTCGAAATGCCAAGGATGTTTCATTAGATTTTTTGAAAAACATAATGAAAGAATTTGATAAACCAGTCAACCAAGGAAGAACAAAATAAGTGACATTTTTTACATTATCACCTGATAAAAGAGTAAAATTAGTGACAAAATTTAAATTTAAATTACCAATAATTAAAAACTTGATTTTGTTTCTTATAGTTTTAAAAATATAATGTAAAGGATAATAATTTTTCATTAACACATCAATCATAAATGAAAAATTATTCTCTTGGAAACAAGAGTCAGATAATAACTTTATTCTATTCACCATGCTAAATATAGTACCAATATTTTGTGATTTTAGATGACACAAGAAAAAGTATAAATAATTATCCGAACAAGTAGATTATGGTACCACTCAGAACATAATTTCCCATTCAAAGTTAGAACTTTAACTTTTAAGAAATTTAACAAATTCTTGTTTTGAATTTGAATTCCAAGTTGTAATCTATTATTATAATTGTTAAACATGTTTAATAATGATGATAAATAATCACAAGGTGTTCTTAAAATAATATCTAAAATAAAAATACGGATTGATATTGAATTAGGTAAAACTGATTTCTCAAACATCATGCATCACAATATCCGCAATAATCGAAAATAATGTAGAGCCCATAGTCATTCCGTACGTTTGTTTATACATTACATTATCAAATAAAAAAAATGTGGATGTCTATACAATAAATAGCTTCTTAAAATTCATTTAAAAGAATTTTTGTGTTTTTTCTGATATATTTCCATCTAACATTTTCTTTTCCGTATTTATCTTTTTCGGAAGTGTTCATATCAAAAGTTTAGATCGTTTCTTTTGAATGGTTCGTTGTAAACATGTTTCTGTTTTGTTATTGTGAATGACAGGTTTAGAAAATTAATATAAGTGGGGATATTTTTATATGTATTTACATTGTATGGATTACACGTCAATACACAGTTTCTTTTTGTTATTCATTTTTATATAAGTTGTGTGTTTTAACTGTGATTAATAATGCTGTGATCTCACTTGTTTTTTATTTTGCGTAAGTTTTTTTATTGTGTTTGAATTCTGTTGGTTGTTTTACAAAGAAGCTTTGCGCTTATTTATATTAAATCTTTTTTAGATTAATTTGTTTCACTGAAAAAGATTTTAACCAATGGACCAAAACGTTTGTTGTGGTTTTTAATACAAAAAATACTGTTTTCCATACATTAACACCTTGTATTTACTACTTGTATCGGTCCTTTGATTCATTTTTTGACACTTTCACGAGCGAATATAGTACGGATTAAATTTATTATTTTATTTTATAATGTTTATTATTTTAATATACAGGGTGTCCCAGAATTGGTTTAATCTCTCGTAGACAGGTAGAAGGAATAAAACTGAGGTGAAAAGTCCTATACCATTTTGCTAGATTCGCAATAGTTACCGAGACTTTAATTAACAAAGATCCGCGAATATGCATGCATCGGGCTGTCTTACGCGCGTAAGACTGCCCGCCGCGCTTCGCGCAGTAACAATGTTACCCATAGCGACATATGGGAGGAGCTAATATAACAGCATATACTATAACATATACATATTAAAATNTTATTGTGTGAAGCGCGCCGGGCTGTCCTACGCGCGTAAGACGGCCCGATGCACGCTTATTCGCGGATCTTTGTTAATTAAAATCTCAGTAATTATTGCGAATCTAGCAAAATAGTATAGGACTTTTCACCTCAGTTTTATTACTTCTACCTGTCTACGAGAGATGTTAAACCAATTCTGGGACTCCCTGTATATTAACTATAATAAATATAACTATAATAAAATTACTATTTGTAATTACTATTATAAATATAAAATTAAAAAAACTTACTTTACATTACAATTTATATTTTACTAGAATATCTTATAAAATATACAAAATTTATTAAACCTATAATTATAACCACTTTATTTATAAATCATTCAAAGCATTTGCATAAATATAATTACCATAATATCTTATTTTATATAATGTAAACATTTACTATAAAATTCTAATTATTATTAATTATAGATATTAATATTTACTTAAAAATAATGAAAAAAATATCATGATGCTATTAATATATATAAAATAAAAATGTAAAACGTATATTGTTTATTTTATTGAATTAGTAAATAAATATTCTACTAAACTACTTACGCAAAATATTAAGTTAAGTAAAATATAAATTGAATTTTTCTTCAATAATTAGTTTTGTACTTATACTATAGATAAAAATTAAGTTTTAATAATACTGTCAGTAATAATATTATTATTAATATGTTCATATGTAAGTATGTATAGTAATTTATTATGATAAAAAATTAGTGCCAGCAGTTGCGGTTAAACTAACTTCTTTAAATTACTTAATGATAAGTTGTATAATGATTAAACATATTGAATAAAGTTAGAGTTTTTATATTTAGTGAAATATTTATTATAAAGGTCTTAGACTATCAGATTTGTTGTAGAAAAAGTTTATTACTGACTAATATTAGATATTCTCTTATTTTAATTATTAAGTTAAAGTAAGAGATTAAATGTTGAAATTATTAACTATAAGAAATTTGGCGGTATTTTTATAGTTAGAGAAATTTGTCAATTTATATACAGGGTGTCCCAGAATGGCCGTACAATCTCTCGTAGGCAGGTAGAAGGAGTAAAACTGAGTCGAAAAGTCTTATACCATTTTGCTAGATTCGCAATAGTTACTGAGATTTTAATTAACAAAGATCCGCGAATAAGCATGCAT
>NW_018021253.1:2256-9309 GCF_002006095.1 Pseudomyrmex gracilis | reverse complement strand
AATCTAGCAAAATGGTATAAGACTTTTCGACTCAGTTTTACTCCTTCTACCTGCCTACGAGAGATTGTACGGCCATTCTGGGACACCCTGTATATGCATATATATAGATATAAATACGCAAATAAATATATATATATATATATATATATATAGATACATATATATATATATATTTATACCAGGTACATCATTGTACTAATATTTAATGTGTGCTTCATTTTTTTTCTTGTTTGTTGTTCTTAAATTTTTTTAAGGACATAATTTTATTAATAACAGTTTTAGTAGACTGGAATGGTTACATTATAGATTTAAATCAATAATTTAATATATTATGTATTGTCAGATTAAGTGTCTGTCCAGTGTATTGGTGTAGTATTATTACTTTCTTCTATGGTAACATTATATAGTACGGTTTATATAAAGGATGATAATACAGTATCTTGATTTTATATATTAGTAATTTTGTTTAATTTATCAATAGCTGTAATAATGTTAGGTTTAAATTTAGTTCGTCTTTTATTTGGGTGAGATGGTTTAATGTTGGTTTCTTATTGTTTAGTAATTTATTCTAATAATTCTTTTTCATATAATTCTGGTATAGTAATTGTTTTATATAACCAGGTTGGTAATGGAGGGTTATTAATGTGTATTGGATTTATATTATCCTACGGAGAATAAAGTATATTTATATTATGCAATAATGTGTTAATTACAATAATAATTTTTCCTGTGGCCATTAGTAAAAGGGCTCAAATTCCTTTTTTTTTGTAATTACTTTAAGTTATAGCAGCTCCTAATCCTGTTTTTTCTTTAGTTCACTCTTCGACTTTAGTTAGTGGTGAGATGTATTTATTCCTTCCATTTAATGAATTGTTAATAATAACTTGATACTTTGATTTACTGTATATTGTTTCTTTAGTAACTCTAGTTATAGCTGGTTTAATAGCTAATTTTGAATTTGATTTAAAAAGATTATTGCTTTATCAACTTTAAGANAGCTGGGGCTAATAATAATAGTTTTAATACTGAGATTTAAGTATGTATTATTTTTTCATTCAAAAATGCTATTTTCACTTCATTATTGTTTTTGTGTGGTGGATCTATAAATCATTTATGATCAAATAATCAAGATATTTGTTTTTATCGGAAAATAAATGAATTTATTTCGTTTATTGTAATAAGATTTTATATTTCTAGAATTTCTTTATGTATCGTTCCTTTTATTGCCGGAGTTTATTCTAAAGACATAATTATAGAGATTATATATTTTAAAAGAGTACCTTTAATAATTGACAATAAAAAAGTTATATCTTTGTGTTTCACTATGAGGTTACTATTCGTTTACTTTATTATATTTTTTGGGGAAAATTAATTTTAATTCTTCGTGGTAGATAATTACTTGTAGGTGAAAAATAAATTTGTATAGATTTATTTTCGTGATTATAAGAGTGATTTTTGGGTCATTAATGTCTCAAGTTAAATTGTTCGATATTTCTTATGTGTACTTACATATTTTATTAAAAATGATTAACTTAAAAGCATGCTTAATTGGTATTGTTGTTTGGATAGTAATATATTTTTCTACTTTTTCAAAATTTTATTTTTTTATTTTATTTTAGATCTACATAAATATTTATATTTGTTTTGTTATATGTATAGACCTTTAATATTTTATTAATATAGGTCATTAGATTTTCATAGAATTTACCGCAAAAGTTGGCTGTTGGTAATAACGGATACAATTACCGTGATAATGACATTTAAGATGCCAGATAGTCAGACTCTAATTATACAACATTTACAAAATGTTAGTATCAAGCTCTTTCTTCAAATTTAAAGTGATGTAGAAAAGAAAAGTGGTTTATATCAAGTCGATTGTAGCATACCATTAGAATTAAGATTCCATTAATAACATGTAGACCATAAAAACTCGTGGCTACAAAAAAAATGTGGATACGTAAATTGAGTCAAAAATAATGAAACATATTTAAAGTATTCTGTAGCTCTAAGGCAGGCAAAATATATTCCTAATAAAATAGTAATTATTAGGTTTATTTTTCTTTCTGTGAAATTTTTTATCATAATTAAATAAAGTGTCCAAGAACTTAAAATTTCTAAAGACACTAAAACATTTGTGTTTAAAAAGAGGATGTCGTAAGAATTACATGCTTTAATTTCCAATGGAAGTTATAATTGGCCACTGTTTATGGCTGGAAATAGAAATGAATAAAAATAAGCTCAGAAGAAGTACCTTACATATAAAGATAACCTTAAAGATAAATGTTTTGAGGCTGCAAAAATGTACGAAAATAAAAATATAAAATTATTGAATAAGATAAATAAAAATGTAGCATATAAAAGTATGATGTCTAAGAAAAAGTATTGGATAAAAACTTTGAATTCCTTAATAATTAAAAAAAGGATTTAATTAATTACTATATATATTTGTGATAGAATTAATAAAAATGGTATTCAAAGTATTGAAATAGAAATTATTATTTCTATTCAGTTTAATAAAAATTAGTGAGATGTTACAATGTCAAATACTCTAAATAGATTTGTTATTATAAATATAAATTTGATTAAATTATATGGGCATTAAGAGTAAGTATGAAATTACTACTTTAGTATAAAAAAGATCATTTATAATCAGATTTAAAAAAACATTTTTTTCCTGTTCGTGAACTAATTATAATAGAGAAATGAATTGATGAATTTAATAAGTATAATAAAACTATGTTTAAGCATANTAAAGGTATTCAAAATAAACGTCTTATCTGTAGTATGTAAGACTATTCAATTAAATATTTTATACAACTGACAATGTACTATTTTTCTGAACTAATTCTTACATTAAAAGTAATCTTTATTTTATTATAAATTGATTTAAAAAATGAAAACTTACATTTTCAGTAATTAATTAAGTAAACTTTACTATATGGGCTAACCCAATTATGAGTTTGATACGCCTTATTTTTTAAAATTTTTATTTTTTGTTCATTTGACAACGACAGGTATAAATCTGTTGTTAATGCTGCAGATTTCTAACCATTGTCTACAAAATAATCTAGGTCTATTTATTCAGATTATTTTTTGATTTAGTCGGTTTAAGGTAAATCGGCCTAAGGTATTTATGTTGATTCTTAGCGGTGGGACACTTTATGAGTAAATTACATCTGCAAATGTGGTTAATCTTTGAATAGGGTATTTAAAAGGAATAACGCAACGGTTGTCAACATTTAATAGGCTGGAAGAAAAATTGTTTTTGTTTGATATAAACAAATCAAATTCTAGGTTTATAATATCAGAATATTCGGATGATCAGTATCATTGCTGACGTAGGGCGTTACTGTTTATGTTGTGTATTAATATTTTATCTGTATAAAACAGAATTTTAATCGATGGAATAACAATAAAAAATACTGTAATCGTACGAACAATAGTCCATAAGATTTCAATACTGTTTCTTTCTAAGAAAGATTGATTAGTAAGATTATTCTATCAGAATGATAATATACATTAAAAAATTAATTTTGTACTAACATCTAAAACTATTATTGTAAAGTCGCGAAAAAAGATTATTATATCGTAGATAAGAGTGGTAGAATTTTGAAGGCCTATAATTCATGTATTCCTTTTTAATAAAAATTTAGATTTCATATATGATATTTAACACAATAGCACTTTTTCTGCCATATTAAAATAACTTGTTGAAGGAATTTTATTGTAACTATGAAACATAGGAGACTAAGATGTTATTCAATTAATAGATAAATTTTGGTGGAATATAAAAGTAATGTTTTGTTTAGATGCTAAATATTTTCACCTAATAAAAGCAAGTAAAATTAATCTTATACTTGAAGTAAGTAAACCTCTTTAATTAAATAATAATTCATGAAATAAATGTTTTAGGGTAATGTCTGTATCGGCAAAATATCCCTCTAAGTCTTAAGAAATGGTGAAGGAAAATGGTTATGTTTACAACAGTAAATAGTGGTAAACCGTAATTATTTAATCAAAAATTATTGAGAGCGTAACCAGTAATAAGAGGGACTCAGTGAATGAATCCTAAAATAATTGAGAATACAGCTCCTACAGATAGGACATAATGGAAACAGATTACAAGGTAGTAAGTATCATGTAATACAATATCAAGTAATAAATTTGATAGTATAAAACCAGGTAATCCTTTTATGTTAAATATAATTACAAATATAAATACAAAGATCATAAAAGAGTGGGAGATATATTTATTATAAACAATTAAAAATTTTTTTACGGCTCCGAAGTTCCCAAACTAATAGTAAATATATATTTGGTCATAAGAGCCGTTCGCTAGGTGTTGTGCGGAGATTATACGTGTACATATATACATATATACGTGTTCATTTGTAACTTTTTACACGTGAAATTTGACTTGTAATAACAATTCTAAAATTCATACACGGTGCTATATTGGCATCTCGTATAAGAGAAATCCCAAATACCCTTTTAATATATTTATTTTATTTTCGTGCAAGGTAGTAATTTATCTAAAGATTTTAATTTCTGTGGGAACAGCAATGATCATTGTAGCTGAGGTGAAAGAAGCTCGTCAACATCTGTTCCTACTAAAAATATATAATGGGTTTATACAATAAATCCTAGAAATCTAATTGCTATTATTGCATAAAGTATTCCTAAGAATACGAATGTTTCTTTTTTCCTTTTTTTACTTATCATAATATGACAGATTATTCCAAATCCTAGTAAGATTAAAATATACACTTCTGGATGTACAAAAATTCAGAATAAGTGGTGGTATAAGATTAAGTGTACTCCTCCTGAGAAAAATGAGGTACGTAATTATTGATCTGTTGAGAGCATGGTGATTGCACCAGCTAGCACAGGTAGTGATAAACCAAGCAGAATAGCTGTAATTAAGATAAATCAGACTATTAAAGGCGTTTTGTCTACAAAAAAATGTTTATGAGTTATATTATTAATTGTAGAGATAAAGTAATAGCTACCAGAATTGAAGAAATTCTTGCAATATGTAGAGAAATATTGTTAAATCTACTGACAAACCTCTGTGGACTTTTATATTTGAGAAGAGAAGAGGGTATACAGTTTAACCAGTTCCAACACCGGAGCTAATAAATCTTTTTAAAGTAAGAAGTATAATAAACGGTAATGGAAGTCAAAATCCTATGTTATTTATTCGTGAATAAGCTATGTCTGCTGACCAAATTGGTAAAAGGACAAGGAAATTACAATATCTTCTAATTATAACTGGCACACCTATAAAAAAACTTATATTAAATGCGTGTTCTGGTACAAGAAAATTATAAAGTTGATCATTGTTAATGATTGCTCCGCATGATCCAAGTTTACTTCGAATAATTATTCTCATTAATGACTTGATTATACCAGCTCATATGGCAAATATAAAGTAGAAAATTCCAATACTTTTATGATTTGTTAAATATAGTCATTTGTTCATTATATATTTATAGTAAATTTAATATATTGGTACTAAAATTAAGTATAAAAATTAGAGTGCTATGTCTGATTTAAGTAATAAATTGTAAATTTATTTAAAAACTACTTTTTTAATACTACAGAACTTTAAGGGTATTTAAGTTATGAATATAATTTTAGTTACTAATCATCAGGTTTTAATTAAATATTTAAAATTTATAAAATAATTATTTCTTAAACTTTAAAGGCTTATAGTTTACTACAAACTTAAAAGTTTTAAAGTATTATAATTAAGTGCGTAAATAAGGGTAAGATAATAAAGGCTGAATTATTTAAATCAAAACTTGATTTTTTTGTCTGAACTTAAATTTAAAGTTTTTTACAAATATGGATCATAAAATTATTTTAATGTGGATAAATGTTATTAACAAGGAACTAAATAAGAGAAAGATTATTAATATCATCATATTTGAATTTTTAATAATAATGTAAATTGTGTGAATTAGTTGAAGATGAAAGACCCCGAATACTCCCTTAACAAAGTTTTTAAAATATTGCCAAACAAAGTTTGTGAGGGTCCAAGATCTTCTGTTTTGAAGATGAAAACAGAATTTCCAAGTCACATTCTTTTGCTTCACAAAGCAGCTGCACGGCGGTGATCTTTATTCCTGCGTGCGCCTAGTTTTTCATCTTTTTCACTTTGAGAGTCTTCTGTGATTTCTCCGTCTCTGTGTGAGAATTTCACAGCATATTCTGTGGCACTTTGTGTTGATTTTTCTGCAATATGAAAAACTTAAAATCAATACTATTTTTGAATTGTTTTCTAGGTTAAAAAAATTCTATCCGCGATACGTACATGTCTCAATTAGAAAAATATCAGAATATCAAGATTTGATATAAAATCTCGCATTGATTTGTTCAATATTTAGTCAAAAGTTTGTAAAAAACTATCAAATTTCACAAACTTATAATTCAGAAAACCTTCCAAAATATTAATGTTTACTAAGTTTTTATATTATAAATCAACTTATGTTTTAATATGATTAGCTTCTCTTCTAATATCATTATCTTTCTAACATCAGTATTAATTTTTACATCCCTAATAACAAGAATATTATCCAGCATACTCCAAATTTGATTTATTATAGAAATTAATACTTTTATATTCGTCAATTACATATTCATAATAATTTAAGAAAAAAAAATTATTTTTACTTATTTTGTAATACGAGTTCTAGCATTTTTAATTATATTGTTTGCCATAATTATCAACCTAGTAATTGTAACTTTGAAACATTTCATATTAATTTTATCTTTATTTTTAAAACGTAGAATTACCCCTTTCCATTTATGATTAACATTTTAAGCAAATTTCTAACCTGGCAGGCAATTGCACTTTTACTAACTTTTCAGAAATTGCATCCATTTAATATTTTTATCTTACTAAGATTACAAGACCAATCTTTATGTTCTTAATAATAACAATATATTTTATATATTCTTAAATATAACAATAAGTGTTTTTCCTGTTTCTATAATCAACAGTACAAGAATAAAAATATTAATTACAGATTTCTTCAGTAATAAAACAAG
>NW_018021253.1:0-1961 GCF_002006095.1 Pseudomyrmex gracilis | reverse complement strand
TTAAGTTTGTACTAAATTATACGCTTTCAAAGTTTAAGAAATAATTATTTTATAAATCTTAAATATTTAATTAAAACCTGATGATTAGTAACTAAAATTATATTCATTAATTACATACCCTTAAAATTTTTCAGTATTAAAAAAGTAGTTTTTAAATAAATATACGATTTATTACTTAAGTCAAACATAACACTCTAATTTTTATAATTAATTTTAGTACCAATATTTTAAATTTACTATAAATATTTAATGGACAAATGACTATATTTAACGAATCATAAAAGTATTGAAATTTTCTACTTTATATTTGCATATGAGCTGGTATAATCGAGTCATTAATAAGAATAATTATTCGAATTAAACTTGGATCATGCGGAGCAATCATTAACAATGATCAACTTTATAATTTTATTGTATCAGACCACGCATTAAATATAAATTTTTTCATAGGTGTGCCAGTTATAATTAGAGGATATTGTAATTTCCTTGTCCTTTTAACAATTGGGTCAGCAGATATAGCTTATTCACGAATAAATAACATAAAATTTTGACTTCCATTACCGTTTATTATACTTCTTATTTTAAAAAGATTTATTAGCTCCGGTGTTGGAACTGGTTGAACAGTATACCCTCTTCTCTCCTCAAATATAAAAGTCCACAGAAATTCGTCAGTAGATTTAACTTTTCTTCTCTACATATTGCAAGAATGTCTTTAATTATGGTAGCTATTACTGTATCTTTACAATTATTAATATAACTCATAAACATTTTTCTGTAGACAAAACTTCTTTAATAGTCTGATTTATCTTAATTACAGCTATTCTGCTTGTTTTATCACTACCTGTGCTAGCTGGTGCAATCGCCATGCTCTCAACAGATCAATAATTACGTACCTCATTTTTTGACTTCTCAGGAGGAGAACACTTAATCCTATACCACCACTTATTCTGAATTTTTGTACATCCAGAAGTTTATTTTTTAATCTTACTAAGATTTGGAATAATCTGTCATATTATTATAGGTAAAAAAAGTAATAAAGAAACATTTGGATTTTTATGAATACTTTATGCAATAATAGCAATTAGATTTCTAGGATTTATTGTATGGACCCATTATATATTTTCAGTAGGAACAGATGTTGACGAGCTTATTTCACCTCAGCAACAATGATCATTGCTGTTCCCACAAAAATTAAAATCTTTAGATAAATTACTACCTTACACGAAATTAAAATAAATATATTAAGAGGGTATTTGGGATCTCTCATATACAAGATGCAAATATAGCACTTTATATGAATTTTAGAATTGTTATTACAAGTCAAATTTCACGTGTAAA
Organism: Pseudomyrmex gracilis; assembly: GCF_002006095.1. NCBI lineage: Eukaryota > Metazoa > Arthropoda > Insecta > Hymenoptera > Formicidae > Pseudomyrmex > Pseudomyrmex gracilis. The sequence goes on along the minus strand of NW_018021253.1, from coordinate 623 downwards.
AATTTACAAATGAACACGTATATATGTATATATGTACACGTATAATTTCCGCACATCCCCTAGCAAACGGTTCTTATGACCGAATATATATTTATTATTACTTTGGAAATTTCGGAGCCTTAAAACAGTTTTTAATTGTTTAAAATAAATATAACTTCTACTCTGTTATGATTTTTGTAATTATATTTGTAATTATATTTACCATAATATGATTAACTGGTTTTATACTATCAAATTCATCACTTGATATTGTATTACATGATACATATTACCTTGTAATCTGTTTCCATTATGTCCTATCTATAGGAGCTGTATTCTCAATTACAATATTTTAAGATTTATTCACTGATTCCCTTTTATTACCAATTTTTACCAATATTTACTGTTGTAAACATAACCATTTTCCTTCACTATTTCTTAGGACTTATAAGGGGAGCACCAGACATTGTCCCCTCCGATTCGGCTGAAATTTATATACATTGTAGGTCTATCCTCCCACTAATTCGTCGTAAAATATTACGACGCGCTTCTCAAGCATTCGCGAGAAAAACGCATTTAAAGTTTTGCGTGTACCTTATGTAGCATAAAATAAGTATAGGTTGGCAGCTAAGCGGCGTGGCTTA
>NW_018021252.1:43263-58781 GCF_002006095.1 Pseudomyrmex gracilis | reverse complement strand
GGGTTTAATGGACCTCGGATTCGGATTCAGCGACCCCAAAAACATATAATAAACATGGTCTGATCCCCAGGCCAAAGAAATTTTTTTTTTTTGTGTGGCTGTGTAATCTATGACTTTTAGGCGTCGGTTGATGAGCGAAAATCGCCACTTGTTACCGGCCCTCTTTTATATCATAAAACTTTCAACAAAAATTACAAATAGTATTCTCTTCAACTTATAAAAATAATATTATGTATAGATAATAGTATACATTGTATATACTATTATCTAGCTACATCTTTTAACTTAAAAAAACTAGTATTATATATTTTTACTTTTTTTAAATCTGGTTTTTACTACTAAGATTATTAAAATTTACTAACTTACCTAGGATTGGTTAGGTTAGGTAATCACACGTCTTTTATATAAAAAAACTATGGTAATTTGTTATTGTTTTATTATAGTTAGTAAAATTATACACATTATTATACATGAAGTAGAACTACTTATAAAACATTAATAATCATTTATTTTTAAAGTAATGTTTATAAATGATTTTTCTAAACACTTACATCAAGTCTCTTTAACTACCCAGATAGCCAACTGAGTGCAAGTTGTTGGCAACTTGCCACAAATATTGCTCATAAGTTTTCAGCAATGTAACAAAAGGGTGTATCCTCTTTTCAGTATGTTCTTGCCTGCAACAGTTTTCGAAATATAATAACAGCAAGTTCCTAACAACTCATCGGCAATAAACTTATATTATTTTTCTCAACTTATGAATAAAAATCATTGCTCACATATTGCTCACATATTGCTGCTCACTTGTCATAAACATTGGCTACAACAATTAATTGACAATAAAACTCAGCATATTGATACTGAATTGACAAAAACATTTTCGTTGCATTAAATAAAAACAACACAACAACAATTGGCAAGCGACTTAATCTATACAATAATTTGCTTTATATTGAGTTTTCACATTTGGCTATCTGGGTATAACTTATACTTTAGTAGAAAAAATACAATGAATTTTAGAAATATTATTCTTTTTGTCACAACGAGCAAAACGATTTCCATGTGCTACTCACTGAACCTAATCTTGTCTCAATTGACTCAAAGTATCCCGAACGTTCAATTGTAATAAAAAAGTTTATACGTTAAATAAAATGTTACTAAATTTAACATTTGATCTACAATATAATCAATAAGTTGTATAAGCTGTGTGACAGCTGACCCGTGTAATTTCTAGTTCCATATTTAAAGTACGTACATATGTTTTACATTGTTAGAATGTTATAAAACAGCTCTCTCTCTTTCTCTCGCTCTTTTTCCGTATTTACGCGTGCATATATGCGTGCGTGCATATGTGTGTAAGAGACGACACGAAATAACAGTAGTCTTTTACTAAAAACTTATGCCAGGTAAAATATGTTTAGTAGAAATCATCTTTTACAACTCAACATAAAATGTGATTCGTTTAGATAAGATAACTTGTAATAATAACATAAATATGTTTCTAATTGAATAAACTTGTATTTTAACTCTTTATTTATTATATTTTTCTACATCAATAATATGTTTGTTATCTCCAGAACATAAAGTCATCAATTCAAGTTAATAAATTGACGAATATTTTATTTTTCTTTTTTTATAAATTCTTCATTATAACTTTAAATCGCGTATATTTAAAAGAGCGTGTATATATATTGTACACAGCGCGTCACTGAATCGCGGAATAGGCGCGGGATCGGAGGGCAAGCGGGGCGGTTGCTCGCCAACAAGCGCCGTACGAATCGTACAGCCCGCTTGCTCTCCGATCCCCGCGCCTATTCCGCGATTCAGTGACGCGCTGTGTACATATACATACGCGCGCGCGCGCGTGTGTGTACGTGTGTAGGATATCCCGATAACTATCGTATTTCTTTTTATCAGCGGATTCTCGAGGTCATTCTAAGACAAAAATTTTAATATCAAAATGTTGAGGCTATATTTTTTGAGTTATTTGCATGCAAAAATAACGAATCAGATCACTTGAAGTTTGCATGCTAGATGCGGTAATACAATACTAAAGACGCAGCATCACCTCTCTTTTATCAAGAAAAATTATGTATGTTATAATTGTAAGGTTTGAAACTAGTAACAGTTTTCTCTCAAAGAAATGCTATTTAAAAGCTTGTATTATACGTATCACGTAATAAATTTTAGCCATTTGAGGTAACCCAATTCTCATTTCATTATTGTAGCACATGCAATCTTTATTGACAAAAGTGAGGTGACATTGTTTGCGCCTCTATTGTACCGCATCTATAAGCATAAATTTCAGGCGATCTGATTTGTTATCTTTGAATGATTTGTAACTCAAAAAATATTATAGCTTCGACATTTTGGTATTAGGATTTTTGTCTCAGAATGACCTCGGAAATCTGCTGGTAAGAGAAAATACGGTAGTTGCAAGACATCCTGTATATATATATATATATATACATTATGGTTTTTTTGTCTTGAAAACTTTAATCATACATTCAAAAATTATAATCTTACTGAATGTTATTAGCAGATAACGCGCTTGTATTTTTTGCAACCATTTACTTATGTGAGCAAAGATTATTTGCTCGGTGGCGCTGTATCACAATAATATTAACTTTCACTTACATATATATATATATATATATATGTATACGTATATATAACTTTATTGTTATTGTTCTCATAATAACAATTTACTAAGTCGTTAACTGAATGCATTGGTTTTTTGATTACTAAAAACGTCTAAATTGTCATCAAAAAAGAATCGAATTGATAAATATACAAAATCAGTTTATAATACAGCGGTATTTACAGGATGTTTATAGAGATTTTACACTTACAATGTCTTACTATGACATATGTTTTCGATTATTAGACACGCATACTTCTATCTTCACATTCCTTCCAAATACAAAAGCGTTATTCAGTTTAACGCAACATTACGATGCCCGTACGCTATTTTGTTGCTTGAAATAAAGATAAAGCATTATACGTGCACCTAGAGCAACAATTAAAAATTCAAAACGTTTTGATTGACAGAGTAAATAAACGATATAAATGTTACGTGTTATAATGTCGCGGATTCTCGCTTTCTCGCAAATCAAAATAACGTGATCAATACAAACATGTGCGTGACATTGAGTGACACTTCTGTGCGAAAAATACTCACAATTTGCATTACGATAAAGTCGCGCGTGCGACTTAAAGCATACAGGCTCGCTTTGCGTCATTTAACATCGAGCAACTCTGAACGAATTGCTTCAACGAGAATAGATTAATACCGAGCGGGGCAAAAAGAGAGATATCAATGTCGTTAAATTCTGTTGCGTTCGTGCATCGATAGTACTTGAACAAAATTGAATCTATATACTTATTACTATACTGATGCGATGAATAACAGAATGTATGAATGACATTGACAAGAAACAATAACGCACAGGATAATAAATAGAAGACAGCAGTAGCAACAGGCGCATTGAAAGAACCATTTATTACGAACACTTGTGATAGACTTGCTCCACGCAACTACATTAGCTTCAGTTGCCATTAATGAATCTTTACTATATTACCAGTTATCATTACGCACAATTTACACATATATACGTTTATACATTTGAGAAATCTAACTTTGGAAATATTACTACTTGTGTTGCGCGCGCGAACGCCAGTTTGACTCACCCAGTGAGAAGAAACATATGCACAATCCATCGTTCTACCCGCTCGGCCTTTTAACTGCCGTTCGATCAATCGTCGTTAAAAAACGCTGCTTTATAAGTCAATCCCGCTAGATAAGCGCAGTGCAAGAATAAATAAAGTGCCCTATGATAATAAGAGATTTTTTGATAATAGTCGGTAAACGCGCGACGTTCTCCGATCACGTGAAAAGATGCATTAGCAACGCCGAAATATATACAGCAAATGAAAAGAGGATTGCGCGTAAATGGCGAAGGCAGCTCGGCGAAAAAGCGCGTGGCAAAGCGTTGATGGCCGTACATAACGGGCCCTTGTCATCATAACACATGTATTTACACAAGACTGATTTGCATTTTAGACGGCGAGAGAAGCTCGTGCCGCGTGCGATTTGCATCTTGTCATGTAAATACTAATAAGCGAGAACGGATAAGCGAGAACACGCCGTATGAAAAACACGTCGTCGCTGCCCGCTGAACAGCAAACCGCTTTACTTTGCCGAATTAAATTTCTTTTTCACGATTCCCAACTCGCTCGATAAAATATTGATACCTGTAACTAACATACCGCATAACATTTAAATAGACTTTAAAATGACATTGATCGTTCCGCCGCTGAAACATTCTGCGGTTTTTTTCACGTACAATATATTATTAATATGGAGCGTGTACATAAGTGCACGGAAGTGTATACAGTCTTCGGAGGGTGATCATTACATCACAGTACATTGTTTAGTGGAATATATCAGGAAACTTTCAGACACAAGGAGTCATATTATTAACACGTATACAGAAACAAAAATAACGAGACAATAATAAAGACGACAATATTCTGTGTATAAAAGACAACAGTAGTCGAGTGCTTTCGAGTTTTTCGCCGCGCCTCAAAACCAAATTCTACATGACACTATTTGAGTAAATATACATCGCTGACCTTCCGCTTGACAAAGAAAACCGCAAAGCTCGCGAAACGATTATTATGAAAAGTAGAGGAATAATAAACGTAGAAGGACCATTTTCTTTGATGAGAAGATCTTCTTTTCGAACAACGGCGTCTCTGCGCGACCGCCTTTGCGCTATACGTGAAAACCTTAATTAATGCAAACCAATTAAAAACGAAAAAAAAGAATACTTGACGTTTTTAGATTTCTGCGCGATGATAGCATTCTAGAGTTACATTTCCTCTTGATAGTCGGTTATACCGTTGTTATTCAAATTGTTGAGAATCACAAAAAGTGAATTACTCTTTGATCAATACCCTTTGTAATACTGTTGATTTCGGTCTTTAGAATATTTAGTTTTCTTCGCGACGACATGCTGATTATAAACACGAAATGAAAAAAAATTATATGACAAATAAATTCCCATACAGCACCGAAGCTTCCAGTAATATTTCAGAAACGTTGCAACATTGCAAGTTGCAATGTAATATTGCAAAGATGTTTTAGAGACATATAATATCAATATTTTGCCGAAATGTTCTAGCAATGGTTTTTTGTAGTTTGTTTAATTCTAGTATATTATCAGAAATACTTTTGAATAGCTATTAACGAATACGTATACATATACAGGATGTCCGACAAATCACTTTAACATCTCTCGTAGGCAGATAGAAGGAGTAAAACTGAGTCGAAAAGTCCTGAACCATTTTTTTCTATTACATATAATAAAGGAGTAATTATTGAATAAATCAAGCCAATCAGCGCCGACCTTTAGCCGGGTTCACGTCAGTGAGCCGCACGGAGCGCTCACGCACACCAGACATGTGGTTTATACATATATTTATACATATATGTATAAATATATATATTGTATGAAGTATATTTGCAAAATATATAAATACCAAAAAAATATATAAATATCAAAATGTATACCAAAAAAACCAAAAATACGCAAGGCGATAGTGACATTTTTATCAAGTTCGACGTGTTTTTGTATCTCGTTTGAAATCCATACTTGTCGTCTTCTCTTTATCTATACATCTTTAAGAGCATAAGACAAACATAAAAATAAATTAAAAGTTAAAGGAAGAAAACTGTTGTTATTATATAAAAGTAAATTGCAATATATATAATAAAATAAAATAGCAATATTAACTGGACAAAAGAAAAATGTTTACTAATTTCTATGTAAAACCAACAATTTGTTCATATTTTTTTAATATGCAAAATACTACAAATTTTAATAAACAGACTTTGAAAAAATATATAAAGATATCCATCCAAGACATGAAAACAAACTCGTGCACTTGCGTCAATAATCTTTTTACATCGGATATCTGATTGAGTTTCGAGTACAAAAAGATTATGAACTTTAGCAACACAATTTAGCAACGAGTTTGTCCTCATCTTTCTCCGATGTCTTTATATATTGTTAAAGTTTATCTATTTAACTTTAAACATTTTGCATATTTGTGCGTTTCAATATTACAAATATATTGTAACATTACTGTAGTCTTACATTGTAATATTTTTGTAGACGGACATTTCAACGTTGCCGTAAGCTTGCAGTAACATTGCAGAAATATTTCGCAACTATCACGCAATATTACAATGTTTCATTGTAAGATTTATGCAATGTTACCGCAATCTTTTGGTGCTGTATTAGGTTTATTCCAAATTAACAACACGATGTATAAGAAAAATTGAACAACAAAATAGCATGAATGTTAGAATCAGAGGTAAAATATCATATCGATTATATAATCTGTTTCGTGGAGTGAAATAATTCTGTTTCAATTACCGCTGTAATAAAATTGCCCATCAAAGCAATCGATCCGCTTTATACACGCGAGGGAAGAGATCAGGTTTTAAAACAAAATGTACAAAGAGAGATATCGAGAAATTATCAACAAGAAATATGTTTCAGAAAAATCATTACAGATGTACATAAATAAAATACTGATTGTACAAAAAAGAGTTAAGTTTTTTATGTGTAAAACTGTATGCACGCACAAAGAAAATGCTAATAAAAAAAAAATTTTAATATATAAATTTTGTTCGCATAAAGTGATCAGGTTAAAGGTCCAATTTTCGGCAGTGACATCGATCTGTGAGGATGTTACATGTTCCTAATGATTGTAATCTTACAAGAGATCGTGTGAAATATGACTCCGATATATTAACCTAACCTAACTGATGGTTTAACCTTTAAAAATAACAATCAGCACTGACGTTATTACACTAATGATCTCATTGATGAGTCCAAAATGCGACTCTGTGTCGTTGAATGCTCGCGAGATCGATTCATTGATGACGACAATCTCGGAAGATTACGACTTACCGAACGACATATGAACGAGAACGAGAGCTCGGATTTGTTATATAGTATGCGAACAGTTGAGCGAAATTACGTTAATATGATTTGCAATACGAAGAATAATGGCGTCATCTTCGTAATGTGTAATCTATCATAAGTTTTTCTTACGTAAAACTGAATCTTGATTCATTTTTTACAAGAAAGTATGTTATGTTCAGTAAAATAAGAATGACTTGAGAAAGAAAAACATATAAATTAGGTTTTTTTAATCAAGTAAACTTCGAATTTTATCTAAAACAAAAGTAAAAAAATTCTTTATCTTGTTTTTGTACCTAATAAAATGTACAAATATTCTACAGCTTTAATCTTTAATTAATCAATAAAAAAGAAATACAATTACTTTCGAACATCGATCTGTCACATTAAATTATTAACATAAATACACCTGGAATATTTATGTTAGTAATCTGATATGACAAATCGATGTCTGAGAGTATTGAGAATTACATTACTGGGATTTGCCAGTATCAAAAATACGGATCTATATTAGCACTAAGTAAGAAATTTCCAAAACATGAATACTGGCCTAATACTGGCGGTTTTGTTCGAGGAAAACTCAGATGCGCGCGAAATAAAACGGACACAGCAGAATGTGTCAGTTGGACATTCACACAGAACAAAACCTCCATTAGATGTCCATTAGAACTCAACAGCTCTATGTTATATCTAATAGATGTCTAATAGAGGTTTTGTTCTGTGTGGGCAACAAAAAATAGACACATAACAGACCCAGTTAATCGGAACACCCTTTTTTTAATAAGACAGTAAACAACGGAATATTACAATACATATTGCTTGGTATGTATGCTAATGACAAACTGAGTTAATTAGGTTTTTTCGAGAAAGATTTTCGAAGAGAAGGATTTTCTTTCACCGACATATGTACAATAGTGTACAATATAAACAAAACAAACATTCAAAAAAAGAAGTCTTGTTTTAATACTTTTTGTTAGAAAACGATAACCTATTTATGAGATTTTTTGTTAACAACTTTTTAATAAAGCGACGGTTAAGACTTTATTAATACTTATTGTAGAAAGATGTTCTTTATAACTGAATTTCCTTTTTGTGTTTGACTGCTATTGTGTCTGATTGGGTCTACCGTTGGGACTACTATGTGTCAATTCAGGACCGTGTTTAATTGAAAAACTCCCTTGTGTCTAATTGAGTCTGTGCGCATCTGGGACTTATCCTTTGTTCATTCAGTATCGTTTCCGTACTGATTAAAGGTATTGTTTTACGGTAATTTGCTTGATTCAGTCTTAACATGCTATGCTTAACGAGACGACATTAGACGGGGCAATATTGGAAATATGTAATGAAATTCTAATATTGTTCTTGTATTATGTGCCAGTACTTTTCCGGTATCAGAAACTCGTGCCGAAGAACACTTTCGACCTCTGACGCAAAAAAATTTCCATGTTTAAATGCAATCGATATTTCTGACGAATCGAGATATAATACAAATTGAGATTAAAATTCGCATTTAAAATTTTTTTTATGTTGGAAAGTTTTTGAAGATTCGGTATAGATACCAGAATAGTATTATGGTACACTAAAGCAATATTAAAATTTTGTTGCATATTTTTAATATCAGCATTAGTGTTGGTTCATTGTCGTTTAGCCAAGCAAAGCATGCCAAAACAAAGCCAGTACGGATTTGATTTATGACAAAAAAGTTTCTGTATAGTTAAATAAAAACAAATTATTTGGAAATGTATATAATTTGAGATACTAATATATTGGTACGACGGGAACGTCGTAGTTTTATCACTCATCCTTTAGCTATATACCTAGCAAACATTACGTGTCAGCACGCCGTGAAAGCATGCCATGTGAACAATATGTTGGTACAGTGCTGTTCGGTGATGCTACACGTTGGTATGCTAGCAAACTGATATCATGGCATGCTGAAAATGATGAGATAAATAACGACAAAGATCGCTACTTTTCAATTTGACGCACATTCTGCATAAAGCTCGCATAGAGTGTTGAGCGTAATGTGTCGTTGCGATGCTTGTCAGATAAACTTACATCTGGCAGTCACAGAGACATCACGCCAAACTATCTAAAGTCATCCTTTTTAAATTTGCTCTTTAAAAGTAAAAACAGATACATACAGATATTGTGCTTCGTAAATGATAATTCTTGTATGTAAAATAAGTTTTAATATAACAATTTACTTTTAATCAATTTTTGCACTGCCAGACTACTAGGTCAATACAGGCATACGATAGTAGCGCGACGTTAAACTCTAGTACTAACGCAGTATCGATAATCGATATCGCGCTAGACTTATTATTCTAGCATTCTGTCAGTATTGAATCAATACTGATGGCCAATACTCCGTCAGTGCCGGTCACCAGCATTGGATCGTTTGTAAAACTCCATTTGAAACATTACGCTTCTTGATGACTTTCTAATTTCACTGAACAGTAACATAACTTTATATAACTATATATAATTTCTACTCAGATTAACGGCTGGCTGAGACAGCTTGTGTGTACAAACAAGATAGTACATCACCACTGCAGTCTCATTCTCCTTACTGAGGGAGACAAAAATCCGAGCTCTTTTTATCATATAATATTTTCTTATAATTTTTTGTCGCGAGAGAGAACTTCCGTTTGACAGACGCGCACTCTTCCAATTTCCCGCACGATTATAAAATCGATTCTATGGTACGGAGGACAACCCTCAGTTACAATCTCTGAAAGTTTAGTTTAAGTTTTATACATATTTTTTTCTTCTCTCTCTCTCTCTCTCTCTCTCTCGCTTACTTATTTTGTTAATTAAATTACACGTATTTATTTACAGCGTGATATACACGGTAATTTCGTTAAAAATCATCTCGCGATTATGGCAGCGTAGCTTCGATATACAAAACCGCTGTAAGTTTGTTGAGAGATTTTTGGTATGGGGCGGGTGATCGCATGTTCAGTCGTTTCGAGATAGTCAGTAATTCACTACAAAAGATGAAATTGGTTAGAAAAAGACGTCACGTATTATCTGTTTTTTGTTTTCCTAACAAGATTGCATCACACTTTCAAAAAGGTGACTTTGTTTAATTTTATGTCTTAATATGAACATAATTATATACAAATATTAAGTGGTTCGGAAAATTTATAAAATTTGTAGCATTTTCCAATAAGTGGCCATAGATTTACCATAGATGACAACATGCGTACGATCCAGAAACATGTGTATATATAGAGAGAAGAATGAGAGCTGCCATGTCCATAAGAGTTTATGATCGCTTTTTGTGGACATGATTCTATTCCGTGCTATATGCGGTGGACATAGTTCTATTTCGTGCTATGAGAACGCCGACGTGGCGGGGATACGCATACGAGCGAGAACCGCCATCCGTGTGCGCTCATGGAAGAGTGCAGACATATTATGTGATGTATGACCAAGGTCTATGTGTAGAATAAAGAGATTGCCTGGTAACTTTCGACCAATCAGAAAACAAGAATGAAAATGCGGGAGTGACGTCACTCAGCGTGTCTGTTCAAATTAATATGAGTATAGTTCTAATATTATATGAAATATGCAACTTTTATGATGTGAGAAACGATTTAACATGCTCATTGTCAACTATAAGTTAACTTGTAATCGGTTGTTTGTTAGTGGAAGCCTACTAGTAGTTATCTTGTTATTTTTCTTTATTGTATTTTGTTAATTTTCCTGTAGCATGCAATGAAAAGAAACACGTTGAACGTCTGTGGAAAGTTCATACAATATTGCATTGGCATCAAAAAATGAAATTTACAACTTTAACTACAGATCTTCAATATAAAAATAAAAAACACGGATGATTGTTTTTAAAAAAAGAAAAAACGTATAGTCAAAATTTTGAAAAATGTAATAACATTGTTTAAATGATTTGCTAGTTTTGACCAGGTCAAATTTGTGGTGGTAATTAATATATTACTGAAACAATACTCAAATATTTAACTTCTATATTCTTTCTCGTAAAATATTATAATGGGAGGGAAGTGGCCAATTCGAGGCAATAACCAGATCTTTGGGTCAATAAACTTTTTTATTTCGAGAAATTTTTGAAACAAACGTTTTGACCCCAAATTTGGGTCTTCTTCCTTACACTGAAGAAGACCCAAATTTGGGGTCAAAACGTTTGTTTCAAAAATTTCTCGAAATAAAAAAGTTTATTGACCCAAAGATCTGGTTATTGCCTCGAATTGGCCACTTCCCTTCCATTCAAATATTTAACTTATTATTTAACTTACTACAATATTTATACATAATTTTACAATATTTTTTAATTTCTATTTACATGAAACAAATAAATAATTAAGACACAATCTTTTATATTTTTTTAGCTATTTTGCTATCAGAAGCTATCTTTCGTTTTCTAACTTTGTTTTCTTCTCTTTTCAAATTAAAAAATTTTATATAGACAAAGATTCTTTGTCTACAAAATTCTTTTATTAATTCTAAGGGTACGTCTTTTATGTGTTGCTAAATATGTTCTTGTTTTGCAACAATGCCTTTGCCACGCCAAATTTTTACATGGTCCGACCTCAAAAGTTTAGAGCCGTGAGCTGCGCGCGCCTGTATCCACTGCATACTTCCCATTCTTCTTCCGAAGCCTAACTTTAGTAAGTGACTGTCCGCGCAAGAGCGCTAGAATTTTGTCTGTGTATACACACACTATTAACATATGCCTATATGAAATAAATAAATGTTTTCTGTTGCGCGAATCTCGCGTCCGTTAGCAGTCGCAGCGTTGTCACGTCTCAGTGGCATGTAACGTCTAACTTTCCGCGTAACGTCTACTCTTGAACTTTAAACGCAATATTTTGGAAACCGTGAAGCTTCCTGAAATTCAACTATGATATAGTAAATATAATCCTCAATAACATATAAGTTTTTTAAAAATTTCCTAAATTTTGTTTTGACGCTATGATTCAAAATATACTTTTCACAATGACCTCTCTATAAGAATCAATGTTAAAAGTCGCTACTTTGGGAATTTATTTCTCGACTTCAGTGAAGCTTAGCCCTCTGAAATTTTGATATGTTGTATATAATTATGTTATTTACACATGGTAATTTTTTCAAAAAATTCTTAAATTGTTGAAAAATCACGACAACCTTTAAGTATTCTTCAGATGCTCTGCAGCCTACAAAATTACTCATACATCATCTAAAGATAAACAATACTTAAGAAAATCTTAAATACAAAATCCGACTGAATACCGGCTTTGGCACGCTGGGTGACGTAGCAATATAGCCGCCACCACTTCCGACGCTTTGGTTGCCATTGGTTACCAAAGCAATCTCTCTATTTTACAGACCTTGATGTATGACGGTGGTTCTCGCTTGTACGCGTATCCCTACCATATCGGCGTTCTCATAGTACAAAATAGAACCATGTCCACCGCATATAGCACGGAATAGAATCATGTCCACGAAAAGCGATCGTAAAAACTCTTATAGACATGGCAGCTCTCATTCTTTTCTCTGTACACATGTTTCTGGATTGTGTATACACATGTTGCCATCTACGGTAATGCTACTTATTGGAAAATGCTAGAAATTTTATAAATTTTTTGAACAACTTAATATTTGTATATAATTATGTTAATACAAAACACAAAATTAAACAAAGTCAACTTTTACACGAGACATTACGCAGATATTAAAAACATCAAACTGCATCATATATGAGCATTTATAGAAGCTAAATTATAAGTTGATATGATTAGCTTTTAAATTTCATTAAAAAACACTACATACTTTCCGAACAACCAGATATATCACTTGTGAATAGTGTTTTGAAGTGTTTCTCGTATTGTCACATCCTCGAAATCAGGTTACGCTGATAAGTACTGAATCGTCTCGTAAGAAGGAAAGAAAGTTCTTCTTTTACGCGTCTTTCTGTTTCTGTAGTTCGCAGACGACTAAAACGACGCTCAAAAAAAGAAAACGATTTTTCCTTCTCAAGGATTTATTAACATTGTCAGTATGTATGATCTGATAACTTTGGTTTGGTTTGGTGCATATATGGCTCAAAGGACCGTTTCAAGATAGTCCATACGCCATTCTAAGTCTATAGGAATCGTAACACAAGTCCTAAACCGTGGTTTGGGTACAAGCCACGGAGTTGTATGTTCGTTAAAACACTGATAAACTGAAGAAGTCGGTGTAAAAACACCGTAAATTGTCCAAAAATATCTAAGCGTAACTACGCACATTCAACCGGTACGGCTGATGCAACACCACTTTATCGGAGTATTGGGCAAATGCGTCCATAAACTACATCTGATAACTTTTTTCACTGATTCTCAGATGATACAAGTCACTAGAAATACTACTTATATCGATTTCGGCTGGTCTGCACCGGTGTGCCACCTGTGTAGAGTTGGTCCAAGTGTGTGCAATTTGTACACTCATGCGATATTGCACTGGATATTTCGACTACCACTACGGCAGTGTATATATCGTCAGCCGAACACAAGACCACGAGACACGAACAACATTGTAACGTGCATAATTTTCATCACTTGACGATGATGATGTTAATAATTCTGTCGGCATAAATAAATCACTCATCATGACAATTTCATCCACAGACGCCGTGGTTTCACCTAAATTATCACCATTACCGATTATACCAACTAGCTCCAACTAATTTGTGAAAGCTACTTTGTGTACACCCAACATGCACCTATGCGGTGTACTGAGTTCAGCTTGTACTATACGTGTTCAGCATGTACGAATACGCGGCACCAGCAAGAAACTGCCTTATTCGACCAGCCAAACACACAAGTTGCACCGACACCCCGATATGTGCAGTCGGTGTAGACCAGTCGGAATCGCTATTAGAATGTCTTACAAATTTGCTAGAAAAATTGTTACCGACTGTTGCAAGTGTGCTTCCTAGAAATTCCACAATGGAATACGCTTTGCCAAGTAAATTGTATACTAAATATACGGTATAGATGAATATAAAATGTACAGAAATAGATAGATTGCAAAATATAGATGTACAGCAATAGATAGATTGCTCAATCAATAAGTATCAAGGTTGGTTGGTAACACAGTTTCCGCAAGATATATCTACTGCATTAAACATTAAACAGCAAACACTAAAATTTCTGTGAACACTGAATCCGTTAATTGTTTACTAATTCCAAAAGTAAATACACACAATATAGGTATGTTTACTTTATGTATGCGTACTTGTTAGAATAACAATAATCAATTAATCCTGACATTGTGCTTACATGGTCGACTGCAGTATATGTTGTTTCTTTTTATATTTTGTTTTTTTCTGTTTTTGCCGTGGAGATGCTAAAACGAACAATTTTTTATGTGTGTTGCTTGCGACATAGATTTTGTTTTTTCCCTGTATCTTATGGTCGCTGAATTGCACAATTTGTAACATGGGCTTGTATGTGGTGGTCCTTAACACTATTTTTCTATTCAAAAAAACAAAAAAAACATTCTTTTTTATACATAGTTAAAAGTAGATTTGCTCTTTCATTTTTGCTGCAATTGTAATTAACAAGATAATATAATTGATATTGCAATATCATATTATTATTTGTTTTTTCTTTCGTCTCTGTTGACTATACATTATTTCTGATTATAAATTATTCCTGATCTCGAGAATTTGCGCATATCCGGAAATAAACGACGATACATTTAGAGAGATACATATAAATTTATACATATTACAACAACTGGGCAGTTTGAGTTTGGACTATTGTATCATAACTTGTAGGGTGCATAAAATGACAACTCGTTGATTCGTCATATTCAACATAAATTACAGCGGCTTGGTGTGGCAAGTACGCCTCTGCCGTAATGCGCGTCTCGGTTTTGCCAATTAAAAGCAATATTTTCGCGTGCTTACTTCCGGTACCGGACTCAATGAAGGGGGTCGTCCTTCGCGTGGGACAACCCTTTCTTTCTGTCAGCCGTAGTAATAACTTTTGTTGTTTAAGCTTCTGGAGTCATCCGTGCGGAGAATCGTGTGTAGATTGTCAGTGCCGACCATGTGATTTCCAAGATCGACGCGCATTCCCGTGTTCACGTGAGGCATCGTTGTCGCGTGAATGCTGGTTGGTGACAAAGGTATTCTCGTATCTGGGTAGTAACGCTCGCCGTGAAGTCTTTCGGCCAATTGAGTTTCCGGCAATCTAGAAATGAGTGAGAGAGTAAAATATTAGAAAACAGCGCAATATATGTAAACATAATTCAGCATATAGATATCCAATATATAGATAGATATTTCTTTGGTAAATGTACAGAATAGGGGAGCCCCCTCCGATCGGCTTCTCGTTTTGATATATTGTAAATATGACCTTCCTGAGTACGTTTTTAAAAGTTTTAGCCGTCGCTCATTGTTTATAAAAAAGTTATGAACCAAAAAAGTTTGATGACTAAACTCTCGTTTCTCGACACTGTATACATTTTTCGTGTGTTGTAAACATGTAGGCAAGGGGGGCTGCGCCCCCCCTGCACCCC
>NW_018021252.1:37230-42738 GCF_002006095.1 Pseudomyrmex gracilis | reverse complement strand
TATTGTTACTCAGGAAGGTAATCTTAATAACATATGTGAAAAAGAAGCCGATCGGAGGGGGCTCCCCTATTCTGTACATTTACCACAAAAACAAAAATTATAATAATATTAACGTACATTTAAACATTGATGCGATTTTTGTAAATATTCTTCTCCTATTACTATTCTTTCTCTATTACCAGTAAACAATTTTTTCGCAATTTGCCAGCAAATTGTCAGCAATTTTAATCAACAATACTCAGCAAATTGACATTAACTGTGTCCGCGTTAGGCTTGGATTTTGTTGCCAAAGCTTGTCGGCAAAAAGTAACAGCAAAAACCGAACAAAGCTTGATAACATAACCCGAGATCAAATTGACGCCATATATGAAGCAAGATCTGCTCAACACGATTTGATAGCAAAATGACATTTACAATATAAAAAAATGATTTAGATTTATAATTTATGTCCGAATACGTTTTTTTAGTTATTCTCTATGTTATCCTAGTATTACTTCGCAAAAAAAAACCCATAATGTGAGAAATCATCTCGACTGGATTCGAACTTGGAACCTGGAACCCTCTGATTACCAAGCGGGCACTCTATCAATTCAGCCATTGAAACTTTCACAAACAATTACTTTGAAACTAATATGTTAATGGCATTCAGGGATATTACTGATTCTAAATAAAACTATTTGTTACTAAGTACCTCAGCGAAATTTTAACTGCTTCCTAGTAAAACTAATCTGTTACTGACACCTAACTTTAAAAGAAGCATTTTTTTACTGCAAATCAGTGATATTTCCACTAATTCCCAGTAAACTTTTTTATCATTGAATCAATTACTGAAATTTTAATTGATTCTACTAAGAGAGTGCAGTTTGGCCATAATACTTAATCACTTTTCATATCTGTTTAGAAAAAATCAATTATGTACTAATAAACGATAAATATCGTACGTGCATAATATAAGTTATAGTTTTTGATAATAAAAAAATATTGTACAATTATTTAAAATTAACCATTATACAGACAATTAATTGTTGTAAAAAGTATAAATATTGAAATATTTCACATAGATGTTATTTTAAGATTTATATAATTATTATCGATTTAATATTCAAATTTAAACATAATTTTATACAGGGTGTCCCACAACTCACGACCTTAAATTAAATGAGATCATTTCTATTCCTGAGATCATTTTGAGACGAAAGTTCTAATACCATATTGTCGAGGCTACAATACTTTTTGAATTATAAGCGTTTAAAAGTGACCTATCTGGTGATCTGTTTTTCGCGCGCTCAGGTACGGCGCATCGTACATGACAGTGTTCTTGTTTCGATAGCAGAAAGACATCAAATATGATGCAGAGTTTGTTTTGTTTGGCAATGTTGCAAAAGTGCTAGCAAAAATATATTCAAGCTTGTTGACAAAACATAATAGCAACTTACTGGCAAAAACCAAGCAAAGTTGTGTCGTGTTGCGCAGATCTTGCTTCTTATTTGACGTCAATTTGGTCTCAGACCAAAATATGTTTTAATATGTATCAAGCTTTGCTCGGTTTTTGCTGTTACTTTTTGTCGACAAGCTTTGGCAACAAAATCGAAGCCTAATGCGGACACAGTTGATGCCAATTTGCTGAGTATTTTTGTTTAAAATTGCTGACAATTTGCCGGCAAATTGCAAACAAATTGTTTACTGGGATAATAAAGTTTATTTTCATTAAGTACTTTTTGACTTATGTGAGTTGAATATTAGAGTATTGCCGGTATTAGCATTATGTATTGGCGTTATTATTCATTTCGAATGTTGCTTTATCCAAAAAAACTATGTTGAATAAGAAGTTAGGTTCTTTGTCAATTCTCTGCATCATAAACTCACAAAATTCGTTTTGATCGAAATCATCTTCGTAGAAAAAGTACCGGCAGTACTCTAATATTCAACTCTCGTAAGTTAAAAAGTACTTAATAAAAATACACTTTATTATAATGTTTTGGAGAGCTCTTGAGTTAGGCTATAAGAATCTGCAATAAAAAATAGGAAATTCTATTTAAAAGAATCAATGTGACCTTGACCTGACCTTGGCGGCAATCCAAGGTCAATTCAAGTAATACAATCACTAAATAGATCTTTTGAAACTATACTATTTTTGTTTGAAACACTTTCCTGTAAAACTTATATTTTCTGAGATATTCAAGTGTTCCGGTACTTTTTTATCACCCTGTATATGTATATAATTTGTAGAAATAAATTTAGGATATATGTCAATAATTCTTTATAAATTTATACATACATATAAAATGCGCGTACATCTAGCATCGCTCGTATAGACTTTCTATACTTAGGTTGCTAAAAAACTATTTCATTATGTCATTTTAATATTTAATTATTGAAAATAGATTACATATTCAAATCTAAAAGTAATTTTATGTATGTTATGGATTATATTAGGACCTTCTATAAGTTCTTGCTGTTTTTTCGTGGAAATTAATGCTTTATTTAAAAAGAGTTTTAGAAAACATGTCACTGAAAGTATTGCCCATCGCTAGCCACTACTTTTTCCCATCTTTCTGGCAGAGCTCGAATACCGTTACGGTAAAAGTGTTCTTCTTTTGAGACTATCCAAGAATCGACCCATTTTTTTGCATCTTCATAAAAATGGAAGTGCTGCTCAGCCAGGCCATGTGCCATAGATCGGAACAAGTGATAATCGGAAGGGATAATGTCTGGTGAATACGGCGGGTAGGATAGAACTTCCCATTTAAGCGTTTCCAAGTAGGTTTTTACCGATTGTGCAACATGTGGCCGAGCGTTGTCATGTTGCAAAATCACTTTGTCGTATCTCTGCTCATATAGGGGCCGTTTTTCCTTCAATGCTCGGCTCAAACGCATCAATTGTAGTCGATAGCGATCTCCTGTGATGGTTTCGTTTGGTTTGAGCAGCTCATAATAAACTATATCCAGCTGATCCCACCAAATGCGGAGCAGAAGCTTTGAAACATGGATATTCTGCTTTGCCGACGATATTGATGCATGGCCTTACCCGACGATCTTCTACGCTTAGGGTTATCGTAGTGTATCCACTTTTCATTGCCAGTCACGATACAATGTAAAAAACCTTTCCTTTTCTGCCGTTGAAGCAGCTGTTCACACGTGAAAAGACGCCGGTCGACGTCTCTCGGCTTCAACTCGTACGGCACCCAATGTCCTTGCTTTTAAATCATTCCTAATATTTTCAAACGTTTCAAACTGTTGTGTCACCTACTCCTAATGATTCTGCAAGTTCAGCTAGCGTCTGACATGAGCTAGCGTCTTCATGAAGTAATGCCTCCAATTCTTTGTTTTTAAACTTTTTCGGTGCGCCAGAGTGTTCTTTATCTTCAACATCAAAATCGTTATTTTGAAGCATCTAAACCAATCTTTGTACGTTGTTTCCGATAGAACATGATCGCCGTAAGTCTCAACAAAGAATTTTGTGTGCTTCAGCTGCAGATTTTTTTGAATAAAATAGTGCAATAAAATTCCCCGCAAATACTCTTTTTTGGCACGAAACTCGACATGTTTAACACTATGAAAAAAAAGTTGTTTACACTTCGGCGAAATGACATACACTGAATTTCAAGCTCGCCTATGGTACTTCCTTATAGATGCGTTATATATATACCATCTTTAAACTACACGCACGCAGTTCTGGTAACGCCATCTGTTGGGAAACAGCGAGAACTTATTCAAGGTCCCAATAAATAGTGTATACATATATAATTTAGAAATAAGTCAAGATATAATTAAATGGCTCTTTAAAAACCATACAGTTCGACTGAACTGCAAATCTTGCTCGGTTTTTGCAGTTATTTTTTATCAAGTCGTGTTGCGCGTCATATTTGGTCTCAAATTATGTGCAAGTTTTGCTCGGCTTTTGCCAGCAATTTGTTGTTGTTTTTTCAACAAGCTTGGATATATTTTTGCTAGCAATTTTGCAACATTGTCAGATCAAGAGGTACGGTAATACCTCGCGCCAAGTTCACGCGTAACGAAGTGGCGCTCGAACTGCGCGAGCACACTGTGCCTCTTATACGCGAAATTCATGCATTTGAGAAGTGGAAAGATTTTCTGAGGGCAATATTTAAATAACGACTGAACCGATCAATTTTGTTTTAGGTTTAAACGATTCAGAATAAAACATTTGAAAAAAAAGTATTCGTGCGTTTTTTTGGTCTGTGGCTTCTGAATGGAGATAATCGAAGATAAACAAAAATATGTGTAAAATTTACATTCAGAAACATCGTACTAGTCGTCCTAGACCAAATTGTGTGCATGTTCGTATGCCTGCTACGAGATGGCATACATATACGAGCGCGTTGACAGAAGAAAAAAATAAAAAGACAGAAAGTATGAATTAGAGAGAGAAAGAGAGAATCACGAGGCACGGTATGAAAAATTTGGCACGAAATACCTACAAACTGTATACTTTAAATTTATAAAGTAGAAAATTAATTCCGAAAACAGAATAAACAAATTGTGCATAAAAATCAAACTCCGGCAATACCATCGAACGCGGTGGGCGCGGCGTAGTGGTGTCGCACCAGCAACACCTCCGATATGTTTTTAATCAACTGTTTTGAAACTTGGCACAAAATAACTACGAACTATATACTTTAACTTTATGAAATAAAAAATAAAAAATTGATTTAATACTACAAGAGATTCTTTTTCTATAAAATTACAAAATAAGTTTTATAGAACAAGAATTTTTTCTAGTAATAAAACAATTTTTAATTTATTACTTTTTAAGTTTTTATTTTCTACTTCATAAATTTAAAGTATACGGTTTATTATAGGTATTTCGTGCCACGTTTCAAACCACCGTGTTGCCGGCTCGAAATCACTACGCCGCGAGGAACTGTCGAAGCAATCGGTACTATCTGAGATGTTGCCGGCGAGAAAAAAATGTTTCAATAATATTACAAAATACAAAATGTGTGAGATCTCGAAAAACTTACCTTTTTTAAAAAAAGGTAAGAACAGGCGCCAAGTACACGCACAACACGTATTGTATTTAAATAATAAATTAAAACTTGATTTAATGCCAAAAAATTCTTTTTCTCTGTATTGTAAACTACAAAAAATTCTTTTTTTATAAAACCTGTTTTAAAAAAGAAGTAATATCAACTAACTACATAGTAACTAACAGATAACCCATCAAAATTGTATTTTTTGTAATTATTTACAAAAACATTTACTAGAACACAGAAGTGTGACAAAAAAAAAAAGGTTTTTCAATAAAAAATATTTAATGCAAAACACCTTGGCGCGACTGTGAAAGAAGGCCGAAATCCGAGCTATATTAAACATTTCACATATATATTATATTAGGTGCGCAACTAAGTTCCCGCTGTTTGTCAATAGATGGCTCCAGCAGTAAGTGCTGGTCGATTTTGACATATCCAAAACGTCACGAGCCAAGCTTAGACATATGGTAAACAAACCGCTTTGACACGTTAGTGATTTTGTTTTGGCGTCATA
>NW_018021252.1:30515-36975 GCF_002006095.1 Pseudomyrmex gracilis | reverse complement strand
TGCCAAACGCAAGAACAGCTTGCTTCAGCATTAGGAGTTACCCGCCAAGCCATTTCCAAGCGATTGCATGCGTTGGGAATGATTCAAAAGCAAGGAACTTGGGTTCCTTATGATTTGAAGCCAAGGGACGTTGAGCATCGTTTTTTCGCCTGTAAACAACTGCTCCAGCGGCAAAAAAGGAAGGATTTTCTTCATCGCATCGTGACGGGTGATGAAAAATGGATTCATTACAGCAACCCAAAGAAAAGAAAGTCATGGGGACTGCCCGGTCACGCTTCTACGTCGTCGGCTCGGCCGAATATTCACGCTGCAAAGGTTATGCTGTGTATTTGGTGGGACCAGGTCGGTGTTATTTATTATGAGCTGGTGAAACCTAACGAAACCATCACTGGGGAACGGTATCGAATTCAATTGATGCGACTGAGCCGAGCACTGCGCGAAAAACGGCCACAATACGAGCAGAGGCACGAAAAAGTGATTCTACTGCATGACAACGCTCGGCCTCATGTTGCCAAACTTGTTAAAACCTACGTGAAAACGCTCAAATGGAAAGTCCTACCCCACCCGCCATATTCCCCAGATATTGCGCCGTCCGATTATTACTTGTTCCGTTCGATGGCACATGGTCTGGCTGATCAGCAGTTCCGCTCATATGAAGACATCAAAAAATGGCTTGATTCGTGGATAGCCTCAAAAGAAGAACACTTTTACCGTAACGGTATTCGAGCTCTGCCAGAAAGATGGGAAAAAGTTGTAGCTACCGATGGGCAATACTTTGAATGATTCATTTGTAACCATTTTTTCACAATAAAGTTGCATTTTCAAAAAACCAGCGAGAACTTAGTTGCGCACCTAATAATACGTTGGTTAAATATTAGAAAGAAGTATAATTTTTATATATTAGAATTATAATTTTATTATAAAATTATGATAAAAGTAAAATTGTTATTATTGATAATAATTTTTGAGTATTTATCATGTCAGACTTTATGCACGTGTCTGATATACATATTTTAGTTCACTATTTGAGATGTAGCCGCGCCAAATTGTTTTGCATTAAATATTTTTTATTAAAAAATCTTTTTTTTTTGTTACACTTTTGTGTTCTAATAAATGTTTTTGTAAATAACTACAAAAAATACAGTTTTGATCGGTTACCTGTTAGTTTTACTAACAAATCGTTTTGGTATCTATAACACCGAGTACTTCGGATATAAAACGTAATCTATAAAGTCTTTATAAGTTTCTGGTTTTTTACACAAATATGTTATAATTATATATAAAGTTTTTCAATTAGTTACTACTTTATTATTCTAAAATATATCACGTCTTTTGTAGAATAGTTTTTGTAGATAAATTTGTAGTAGTTACATATCATTTCTTTTATAGAATAGATTTTATATATAATTTTGTAGTATAATTATAATTATAAAAACAAAAGTTTATTTGGTGCTCCTTTTTGATATCACTTCTTTTGTAAAACAGGATTTTTAAAGAAAGAATTTTTTGTAGTTTACAATACAGAGAAAAAGAATTTTTTGTAGCATTAAATCAAGTTTTAATTTATTATTTAAATACAATACGTGTTGTGCGTGTACTTGGCGCCTGTTCTTACCTTTATTTAAAAAAGGTAAGTTTTTCGAGATCTCACACATTTTGTATTTTGGAATATTATTGATAAAACAAACTCTGCATCATATTTAATGTCTTTCTGCTAACAATATCAGTAACAAGCATTTGGCAAAATCTGTTTCGACAGATTTGGTTATCTGGGTTTACTTGGTTTTCTCTCCTCTTTTCAATATTGACAGCAAATTTTACAGGTTAGATAAAGATGGCGGCTATCAAGAGTGAGAAAGACAGTAGACATAAACAGCTTTCTCATTCTATTTAAAACTGCCAATCTTGGCTTCACTCTTTGCTATAGGAAAAATATAAGAACGTTCGGTCTACTTACATGTCAATGAGACAAAATCGGAAAATGACGACAAAATCGGAGGAAGAATGACGGTTAAATGTAAATAGTTAGATCCATAAGTAAGATTAATTGCTCGATGAGCAGACTGAATTTGAAAAAGAATGATGTTGATTTTCTGGCTATAATAGCTTTAATTAATCAGATGTTCGCACCGTTGACTCATTGGCAGTACTGAATGCGGCATTCGAAATGTCTAACAGTACGCAAGAGTACATGACGTGGAATGATATACGCAGCTCGGATTCTCTCCTTCATGTCAACTCTTGTTGTCGGTGCAATGGGATCTTCGAACATTTGATTCATTGAAACTATTACAGCCAGAAAATCAACATCAGTCTTTTTCAAATTTAGCTTGCTTACCGAGCAATTGGACCTTACTTATAAATCTAACCATTTACACTCAACCATCATTTCTCCTCCGATCTTGTCGTCATCTTCCGATTTTGTCTTCATTAACTAGATCACCTACTTGCCTTCATTGGCTAGATCATCCTCCGATTTTTCTCGAACACACAAAAGATTTAAATCCGACTCAGCAACTTCTGTATCTCATGGTACATGCGGCGACCATAGCCACACATTACCGACCGGCAGTAGGCCGCGCAACTCAGCGCGCCGCCGCTACGTGGCACACAGCCGCGAGTCGTAACACAGTAGTGCAAAGTGCGGAGTTGTTAATATATTAACGATCGGAAAAAGCTAAAGTTGCGCCGCGCTTGTTTGTTTACTCGAGCAAGAGGTAACTGAGGCACTCCTTTTTATAATCAGATAATTCTCACGACAGTAAGCAAATGATAAGCGGCGTGTGATACGACCGCGCACTGAAAAATAAACAGGACGTCTTCTCGTCCGATTAATAATGTCTTTTCCATTGGCTGATGAAAATGACAGCGCTATCATTTCCTCACCATCTTGCGGTAGATAGCACGTGCGTTTTTTTTTAAGTGGTTTCCCCAGGTGGCCTAATCTACTCTCATTGTTTAAGTTAAAAACTGTTCAAAGTGCCGTCCTTGTTCAGCTCTTTGAATAATGTTGCGCGTTGCATGATGCGCCATTTCCGGCGTAATGATATTGAAGACCGCAACAATGGCTTCACGTACTTCGTCTTCTGTACCATCACGCCGATTTTCAACTAAATTTTTGATGTATCCCCGTACACAAAAATCTAAGACAGTTAAGTCTGGCGACCGTGCTGGCCAGGTGATTGGGCCACCACGACCTATCCACCTTTGCGGATAACGCGCTTTCAATATATCGCGAACTTCTTGAGAAAAGTGCGCAGGAGCTTCGTCGAGCTGAAAAATCAGATTTGCCAGCACGCGAAGGGGCATGTCTGCGAGGAGCACTGGCACTTCGTTTTCTAAAACATTCGCGTAAATCTTCTTATTTAACCGCTGTGGAAGAAAAAACGGACCTATCTGAAAATTATGATAAATGTTTAAACTAAAACCATTTTATTTTAGTTTCTTTGTTGTGTGATATTATTAATTGTAACTTACCACTTGGTTTCCAATTACTTCCGCCCACACATTTATGGACCAAGGATTTTGGAAGACGCCAGCACGGATAGCATGAGGATTTTCTTCCGCCCAATATAAAAAATTTCTTGAATTAAACACGCCATTCGGCGTAAATGTTGCTTCGTCAGTCCACAAAATGTAATCGGGGAAAGAAATATCTCGCCGACATTGTGCTAGGAAACCTGCGCATGATTTATTAATAATAATTTTTTAAAAATATCGCGAATAATAAAACTTGCTTTGAAGATAACTTCACAAAACTAAATTCGTTGAATTCGATCTCTTGGATACAGTTTTTGCACACGTTGATAGTGGTATGGGTGCAACGCATTGTTTCGCAAGGTNCGATGCACTGCGGACCGCGATAATCCTAATTCGCGAGAAGCAACACGCACACTGGTCCCCGAGTTTTCGTCGAATGCATCGAGAATTTGGCACGGAAAGCCGGAGATTCCAGGTTCGATTCCTGGCCGAGGAGTTTTTTTCGCAATATTTTAAAATTAGTTAGGGAGTAACCGGGGTCTGTCATATGTGAGATGCAAATCCAGCATCCCGTATGAATTTAAGAATTGAGTTTTTAACTCAAAAAAAAAACACTCACTTGTAAAAATTTACAAGTAGAATTCGTTACAAATTAATTAAAAGGCCGATCGAGCAGTAAAATACAGGATGATTGTGTATAAATAGAAGTCTTTATTCAAAAAAACACAAACGTTTCGGTCCACAAGTTTGGACCTCCTTCAGTGTAATACATTCAATTAAAACAACATAATAGTTCACAACATCACTACAATATAAACCAAATGATGTCAATCGAGCATGACAATGAGATATAAATCTCAATAATGTGTTTTGGTCAGTACACAGTATTTATATCTCATTGTCATGCTCGATTGACATCATTTGGTTTATATTGTAGTGATGTTGTGAACTATTATGTTGTTTTAATTGAATGTATTACACTGAAGAAGGTCCAAACTTGTGGACCGAAACGTTTGTGTTTTTTTGAATAAAGACTTCTATTTATACACGATCATCCTGTATTTTACTGCTCGTATCGGCCTTTTAATTAATTTGAACTTTTCATGAGCAATTGATTGATTATATATATACACGCACAGTTTCCGCACAAACATCCTGCGTATGGCTCGTAAGGCCTTATATATTTCTTGTTGACAATTTCAACGAGCCTTAAGTCTTAATTATTTAAAATAAAATGGTTTTAGTTTAAACATTTACCATAATTTTTAGATAGGTCCGTTTTTTCTTCCACCGCGGTTAAATGGGAGGGTTTACGCGAATTTTTTAGAAAACGAAGTGCCAGTGCTCCTCGCAGACATGCCCCTTCGCGTGCTGGCAAATCTGATTTTTCAGCTCGACGAAGCTCCTGCGCACTTTTCTCAAGAAGTTCGCGATATATTGAAAGCGCGTTATCCGCAAAGGTGGATAGGTCGTGGTGGCCCAATCACCTGGCCAGCACGGTCGCCAGACTTAACTGTCTTAGATTTTTGTGTACGGGGATACATCAAAAATTTAGTTGAAAATCGGCGTGATGGTACAGAAGACGAAGTACGTGAAGCCATTGTTGCGGTCTTCAATATCATTACGCCGGAAATGGCGCATCATGCAACGCGCAACATTATTCAAAGAGCTGAACGAGGACGGCACTTTGAACAGTTTTTAACTTAAACAATGAGAGTAGATTAGGCCACCTGGGGAAACCACTTAAAAAAAAAACGCACCGTGCTATCTACCGCAAGATGGTGAGGAAATGATAGCGCTGTCATTTTCATCAGCCAATGGAAAAGACATTATTAATCGGACGAGAAGACGTCCTGTTTATTTTTCAGTGAGCGGTCGTATCACACGCCGCTTATCATTCGCTTACTGTCGTGAGAATTAGCTGATTATAAAAAGGAGTGCCTCAATTACCTCTTGCTCGAGTAAACAAACAAGCGCGGCGCAACTTTAGTTTCTTCCGATCAAACGATATTCGGCGATACGTAGCGAACAGCGGCAAACGATGGGTACTCTCTACTATTGCATAATGATTCATTCGTTATGAGACATATACGAGTATATATATATATATAACAAACAAGCGTTGTTATATATATTGTTATATATATATATATATAAGCGTTGTTATCTATATTGTTTGTTATATATATATATATATATACAGGGTGTCCCAGAATTGCCGTACAATCGCTTGTAGGCGGGTAGAAGGAGCCGTCAGTGAGCCGCGCGCTTGGTGTGTGTGAGCGCTCACTGACGTGTGCCTGGCTAAAGGTCTGCGCTAATTGGCCTGATTTACTCAATAATTACTCCTTTATTATAAATAATAGAAAAAAATGGTTCAGGACTTTTCGACTCAGTTTTACTCCTTCTACCTGCCTACGAGAGATTGTACGGCAATTCTGGGACACCCTGTATATACAGGTTGTTTGACAACGAACTATAAAGCCGACGTGTGTAGGTAGATCCGGTCATTGTGAAAAGTTATTTACCATTTTGCAAACTTCGCTGTATTTATTGAGATATAAAGTAATAAATGTGAGCCAATGAGGGCGCGGGGAGCGATGATCGGACTCTATAGGCGTGCACGATTATCAGATAAAAAGAAAAATGGCTTGTTTCATGTAATGTCTTAGTAACGAGAGATGGAGGAAAAACAAGCGCGGCACGACTCATTGTCAGTTTTTTGCGATCGGACGCTATTCGACGGTACGCAGCGAGCAGCGGCGTGCGAAAAGTAGAGCTGATAATTATGCACGCCTATAGAGTCCGATCATAGGTCCCCACGCTCTTATTGGCTCACATTTATTAAATCATATTTCAATAACTATTGCAAATTTTGCAAAATGATAAATAACTTTTTTGTTCAGAATAACTCGATCTACCTACACACGTCGGCTTTATAATAGACGTCAGACATCCTGTATATATATATATATATATA
>NW_018021252.1:18698-30005 GCF_002006095.1 Pseudomyrmex gracilis | reverse complement strand
ATTGTGTTGAAAAATCGTCGAATCACGATTAGAGAAGTAGCTGATGATCTTAACATATCGTTTGGCTCATGCCAATCAATTTTAACGGATGTTTTGGGTATGACACGTGTGTCAGCGAAATTCGTTCCAAAACTGCTTAATTGTGATCAGAAGCAGCATCGCATGAACATCGCCCAAGACATGTTGAACGACGTCAATGATGATCCTGATCTGCTCAAAAGGGTTATAACTGGTGACTTGGCCCCCTGCGATTTTTTCCTCTTCTCAAAATTGAAAAGGCCTATGAAAGGACGAAGATTTGCGACAATTGAGGAGATTAAGGCTGCATCGCTGGAGAAGCTCAAGGCAATACCCAAAAGTGCATTTCAGAAGTGTTTTGACGACTGGAAAAAGCGCTGGCACAAGTGCATTGTATCAGAGGGGGATTATTTTAAAGGGGATAACATAATTTTGGATAAATAAATGAATATTTTTTTATAAAAATGAAAAGTCACCTTATTTTTTGATCACACCTCGTAGAATGCTTGGTTTGCATTTCATATATTGTCACTCCCTACGTATAATCCCGTAACTCTAAAACGCAAATTTTAAAGGAGAGCAGTTTAAAAGTTCAAAGCTTCATATGTTTCTCTAGGTAAAGGATCTTTCAGTTTCAAATTTTTACTTTACTTATGAATATTTTTTAAATATTTGGACTATAAAAAGAACATGACTTTCTAAGTGTCACTATGCAAAAAATTGAAAATGCTATATGTAATACTTACGTAATTATACGTAAGGAGTGATGATATGTGAAATGTTCAATTTACCTTTTTATAACATTTAAAATTTCCATTGTACAAAAATACTTTGACGAGAAATCACATATAAGATGCAAACCAAACATCCTATGTAAATTTTTTTATGTGAATTAAGTTTAATTCGAATCTCCACGTATATTTACTTTACACGTTTAAGCGAAGAAAATTAATATGTACACAATTGCATGTACATTGGCTCGTATCGATCTTAATATTTAGTTGTTAGATTTTCACAAGTAGTTGTACATTTTTATTTTAAATTGTTCTACTTTAAATTCAGATGCTTTGATTCTAAGGTCAAATCTTTATCGATGAAAATCTAACTTACATAAAAATTGCCATTATACATTAATAAAAAGTTTTTAAAGTTAAATTTTTCATTAGACAGAGATAATTTAATTTTATCAAAATAGATTAAAGCAAAAAGTTGACACTCGCATTATTCTCAAGAATTATAAGCGCTTTAACCCTCAACGGACGGCGTGTTTTTTGGCACTTTAATTCGCCGGACATGGGTCGTTTTCGTCTTGGGCTTTTTAAAAATATTAAATATTTCTAACAAAATCTGAAACAATGTGTATATACTCTTTAAACTATCTATTTTAAGACACCATCATTAAATTTAGTGAAAAAAAAATTTTACTTTATAATTTTTAGTAAATATGGACAACAAGAAAATTACTTTTTTCAGAAAGTAATTTGCTCCAGACGAAAACGACCCATGTCCGTCCGTTGAGGGTTAAATGGCGAGGCAACTTACAAGGCTGTTCTTACCTCTAACCAACAACAAATAAAATATAATAATATATATACAAACACAACATATATTAAAGAAAATAATAAGTCTGTCGGTAGTTATCTTGAATACGAGATACATAAATACAGAACTTGAAGAAAAAGATAGCTAAATGATTTTTAATGAAAAAATCAGTAGCAATGCAAAAGAAGAGATCTCTCTTTTCGAATGGCAGTAGGTGAATTAAAGTATTTCACTGCAACATAAAAAAAGAACTTGCGGAAAAGAACTTTTGCGAGCAATTATGAGAAAAAAACAAATCTAATTGATGACAAATGAAAGGGAGAGAGTAAAAGTCAAGTAAGCAGTTCATGAAGATAAGAAACAACACTAGACTAGAAAACACTATAAACTAAACACATCATAAATATAAAGAACAAATTTCTGTGATCAACTCGAACGAATAAACAAAAAACTAATATGTTCATATTTCCGGAGACCATAAGAAAACTTAAAGATATGAATTTTTTACTCGCTAGATCTGATTTAGTATTGTATCCTGTGCAATACAAGAAATGTAGACAACATCAATATGATCAAAACTGAGATACATGCTTTTGAGATAAAGGCAAAATATGACGGAAAGAATATGACATAAATGCATAAAAACAGCTCTACACTTAACAGAAATGTGATTTTCAAAAGACTAAGACAAGTCGATATACAGGATCCGACAATTACTTTAACATCTCTCGTAAACAATAAATAGAAGAAGTAAAAAACTGAGTCAAAAACTCCTTTACTTATTTTTCTTTTGACGGGAAACTATACAAACAGACTTTTGGGGTACCTATAAGTTTGCTCTTATCTCCGATTATATTGTTATGCAAGATTTGGAGAAGTCAATTTTAAAAAATTATCTTTCAGTCTTTCTTTTTATTTTAGATATGTGAACGGACATAAATTTTAACAGCTTCTTCTGGCTATCTTGACAATATATTGGACTTATTTAATAATTATAATAATATAAGAAAGATTATTTCGTGAAGCTTTTCAGGCTCTTCGAGCTGCTTCTCAGCCTATCATAATTGATTTCGGCCTTCGACCTATTATTATTTTTCGTTCGTTACTTGTTTTTAGCGTGATGTGCGTTGATCCTGTTACTCAATTTGTACTCATTTGTAGTAAAGCCGGACAGTCGCACGTCGCATGTTGAAAGCCGAGCGAGAAAGTTGAAAGAGCTACGAGTCGCGTGTCTTGCATGTATGTCTATACAACACTGTTTTTTGCTGTATGAAATATTATATATATATATATAATATATTGTGACGTGGTATCCGCGTCGCTCTTCCTCGTCACAAAAGTTTAGATTTTTCACGGGAGCCCGGGAATGCGAGTCGTAAAAGAAGCGCTATAAGATCCTCCAGGGCTTTGTATTATTTTATTTTATTTTTTTTTCGTTTGTCATTACTGTATAATGTCGGCGCCTCACCGTTCCGAGGAGATGCATCGAGGGATCTTTCAAGGAACTGTAATCTGCGACTTGAAACGAGAGAGAGAGGGACTGCACGGAGACGCTAACTGTTAGTCGTGTCAAGGTCACCGAGTGAGCGCATGTTGCTGCATGTAAGGAGCATCGCACGGACAGCCACGCTTTCGCTCGACTCAACGGCGAAACTGACCGTCAGCGAGTCGCTCTCCGCCGAAATATTCAGCGTTATCCCGACTCGGCTGCTGCATTATTCCGCATGTTTAGCTGCTCGCTTTGCTGCTGTTTGTTACGAGTTGCTGCTTTTCTGCGTTGCGTTTTTGCGTACACCGCTGCATGCTGCCAATCGATCAAAGCAATTTTGATCTTCTGATCTGATAGTGGGGATATCTATATATATTTGACTGTGTTATGCTTGCTTGTCAGTACACAGTATGTTATTGTAATTTATCGACATCATTTTGTTTATCTGGTAGTGATGTAGTGAGCTAAGACGTTTTTCTTATTTGAACTTTAACTTTTTCACACTGAAAAAGGTCCAAACTTGGGACTGAAACGTCTGTATATTGAATAAAGACTACTTTTTATACACGACCAACCTGTATTTTACTGCTCGTATCGGCCTTATGACTTATTTGATTATTTCACGAGCGATTGATTGATTAGATATGTGCTGTTTACGCAACAAGAACTGTGCATGACTGACGTTGCGATACGACTTGTTGTAACATTTTAATTATCATTATTCATCTTGTTTGTACAAAGTTTTGTTAAACAGCACATATCTAATTTGATAAAGACCTAAACCAAAGGTTGAAACGTTGTTATGCTTCATTTATATACATCATGAATAAATAATTTTACCATTACATATTCGCACAACAACACCCGTGTATTTAGTTTCAACTGCCTGTCACATTGAAATTTACATATTTTTGGAACTATTTGTCCTTTCTCCGTTGTATATATATACGGTGTACTGTTGATAAAGTGTAATGTCCCTTTTTTCCACTTTTCCAGAACTCTTCTTTTATAGTCATTGTTTAAAATTTCTCCTTCTAATGTATAACTATCTTTTTCTTCATCTTTATCACTTTCTTCAAGTTCTTCTACTTCGTCTGCTCCAACAAATTCTGCATCACATATATCTGCATCCCAATAATTCTCGAATTCTAATGTAGTGTCAGTCTGCATAGCAAATGATACGTCATCCATTGCATTTTGTATAATATCTTTTATAGTATTATGTACTTCGATTTTTTTATTATTTACAGATGTTTGTGGAATATTTGAAATTTGAAATAAAACATATTAATAATATTCGCAGGATTCACATGTATCATTTTGCTTTGTTATAGTTTGTTATCTTCGTTAAAGATACCAGAAATTATTTTTGAAAAGTAAACGTTGGATAATCTTTCTTTGAATGAATCGTTCCACTTGGTGGCTACACTTTACTAAACCTACGTAGCGAATAACTTTCTAGTTATACGAAGTCTTATCATCTTACATTATTTATTATGTAGTGTCAAGTTCAACACGATACTTCTGCGTGTCATATTGTGTCTGACTCGCATTGTCACGTGATACGCCGGCGATTATGAGCTAGATGTATATGTAAATCGTATACTGTTATCAAAAAATATAATGAACCGTAAAATAAGTTTTTGAGATGTTATACTGAAATTTTATTTTATGTGTTAATTAATAGAGCAAAGAAAGTAAAAGGAGGGATATAAGTAAGGCCTTTTTTTGCCTCAAGATAAAAAAAAATATATTGTATAGATTGTGTGTGTGTGTGTGTGTGTGTGTGTGTGTGATGTATGATTTTATATATATTCTAAAACTATCTGTCGGATAACCAAATATCATTACAAGAAAAACAATGACGCAATTAATATTATTTATAGAACGCAAAACTTCAAAATGATGCATTTTTTACAAACATTTCAGTATTTTTATAGAGCACATACTAAAAGCACTTTGTCTTTTTATTTAAAATAAAGTTCTTACGTTACTTCACAACATAGTTAAAAATTGTTGCTTCTAGTCTGTGCTGGAAGGGGCAAAAATTGGGTTTTATCGATTCCTCTCTTTTAAATATGGCATTCAATTCGTGTGAATATTATTTAAATAATAAATTCACGTTAAAATTATTTAAATTTTCCTTTTGTTAAAGTTTTTTGATTATGAAAAATTATTGCAAACTATTCTCACGTATAACGTACATGACTACTCCGCACTGTGCTTACGTAAGTGAGTAATACGTGCGTGATACATTACATATGCAATATGCGATATAAAACCTGCAATATAAAAATGCTCAATAATCTTTTAAGTCGCGTTACACTGCTACATAAAAATATTCGGAAAATAAAAGCATCATTATTTAAAAAATCACTATTTTTATCTAAAAATAAATTTTGAAAAAAACTTATTTCAAAATTGTATTAATATGCGATTACATAAAAACGTTTTTACGATAACACTTTGTATACATGTATCAAGAGGCACGGTAGTGCCTCGCGCCAAGTATATGCGCAAACAAAGTGCGCGCGCGCTGCGCGAGGTACCTCGTGCCCAGCGTTGCCGTGGAACTTGCCACACGTGACGTCACGCAGTAGAGAGATAGAGAGGTACGACTCGCGTCGTACTTTTCTCACCAAACGTAAATTACCCACTCTACCGCGTGACGTCACGAGTTCCACGGCAACGCTGCTCGTGCCTCTTATACGCGAGTGTGGCTGATTGACACTTCCGAAACTTTTAGATCTCAACAATGACTAAACCGATCGAGTTCGGCCTAGACTCAATCGGAAGTTGAGATCGAGGCACGGAAAAAAGCATTTCGCAGTTTTTTTTCCGTGCCTTCCCAACGGAGATATCTTGGTATACTAAATCCGATCCCGAAAAACTAGGTTTACACAAATTTAAGAAACGTTCACGTCGTCGTCGGACATCAAATTTTGTCAGCCACCAGGGTGCGTAATGGTAGTTCGTAATTTTCCTCGTTTGGCCTATGTGGCAATACTTTTGTGTATAAAATAATACACAGAGCGCAGGCACACACAAAATCGCGCTTGCTTTCCAAGCATTCAAGGCGCGTTCACACTGTTGACTATCGCGTATGATTGCACTATATTGCACGACGATATATAATAATATAATACAATAATATATATATTGTGACGTGACACTTTTTGTGTTCGTTACAAGGATGCATTTCCGGCCGGCATAGAAGGCGGTGAGCTCGCGTTTTCCCACTATTTGAGGAAGAGCAGCTCATTAGATTGCGTAGCGCAGGCGACTGCGCTTACTTTGGGTTTGCGTCATTTTTGCGTATTGTCATATGCCGCTTGGCGGCTATTTTGTACGTTATTTTCAGCGTGAAGAGAGCAGCACACTGTACGTGACCGGCAGGTAGAGAAGAGCGAGAAAGAGAGAAGATAGAGAAAACGCGAGGTCCAGGGGTGTGAGGCGTTATCGGCCTAGGATATTTGGCAGAAATTTTGACGTCGGACTCCAAAAGTGGGAGAAGCGCACTCCGATCTCCAGAAAATCGGAATCGGAGCTTCCAATGGAGTGACAGGCTCGATGATGCTGGGAGATGAGCCTCAACAAGCTCATCTCAAAATGATCAAAGTGGAACGGGCCTGATACGGCTGAGGAAAAGGCCCGAGTCGCTATTATGCCGAGGAACACGTGGCCGCTGTCAATCGCAGCGCCACGAAAAAAAAAATACGATTGGCTCAGGAAGAACAGCTCTGGAGAGCAATTGCCGAAGGATACAAATCTTCATTGTTGCGCATATTGTTCACCCCGCGAGTTCATCGTCTCTCACGTATGTCGTGATGCCGGGGTGTAAGACTGTGTGCCGGACAACATCCGAGGAGGACCTGCTAAGACGATCTCAAAAGGGAGAGAAGAATGGTTACCGGTTTGTGAAGAGTCGCCAGCAAACGTAAGTGTGGTTGGTTCTCTTCCGTACCTCTCGCAACTTATATTGTTCGTGAATCGAATCTCGACGGGCTACCCCGAACCGGCCCAGTGGTCTCGCAGCCTGAGTGCAGGGGCTGCAAACCTGGAGGTCCCGAGTTCGAATCCGCTCACCACCTAAGGATTTTTTCCGGGCCGGTCCCTTTCAACCGAGTTTATCGGTTGATTGGCGAACTGAATCGGGCCTCCAAAAATTAATTCGGGTGTAATCCCGAATTAATTTTCCTCCCACAAAGCGATCGTAGTCATACCATCTTGAGCACGAGCCCGACATAGATGGGCACGCCCACTGTGAAAGACGGCCGTGTATCGCGTGGTAGTAGGTAAAAACTGCACATCCCCCCCCCCACATTCGTTCTGAGAATGTATATCGATAGACTGGCGTTTGCTCCTCTCTCGCAGGGGCGTGAGCCATATAAGCAAAGAAGAAGAAGAAGACGGGCTACCCCGCGAGTTCGCGCGGTATGTTGCCGAAAATATAGTATATTGCGGTTTGCGTTTGTCAATAATAAGAGTAATTATCTTGATTTGCCGCTGCTCTCGTCCCGATCAGTCGCGGTCACAACAATCCGGACTTATCTTTGCTCGTTATTCGTGTATGTCTTGTTTTCGTTTTTTTGTTGTTTGCGCCAATCTCGTCCGTTCGTTATAGTCTCTTAGCGCGTGTAATTCTGAAATATTGAATAGCATATCTTTGTATTTTTCCGAACATCGTAAGAAATTGTGAATATTGCCGAAAATCTGTGACCGCCGAACCGTGAGTGTGTCACGTTCCAGAGATGCCAGTTTGCGGACACTAGCAGCATGCTCAGCAAGTAGAGGGGATACACAGACGAAACGCACACAGACGAACAACCGTGTACGTGTGCGCTCAGCGCCTCGGCGAGTGGCTGCTTGCTTGTGTGCGTGTCCCCTCCACTTGCTGCAGCATGTTGCTAGCGTCCGCAAACTGGCATCTCTGTCACGTTCTTTGTCTCACTCGCGTCAAATAAGGACTGCGCGTCTATTGTGCGTCCTATCTAAGGCTTTGCGTACGATAGCGCATTTCTGCGTCTGAATTACATTTCGCGATCATCCTCGCACGATAACATCTTAGAATACGGACACACGGTCGCGAGATATTATAATAAAAAAAAGAACTACATCGTATAACTTGGCTACCGGCTACCGTCGCGTCACACATGTAACATTGTTACCGCGCTCTTTTACTGTATATTTCCTTTTTTTCTTTTTGTTTGTACTGCCGATATCATGTCTGATCGGCAACCGGCCAGACTCATTTTAAGTTGTTAATATTAAATTTTATTCTAATTATCAATCAACGAGCAAGTTTCTCTGCCTTCATTTAAACACCGCCTCCTGAGCCCACGCCTCTCCGTGGTATTTATAAAACTGAACTGCCGATGCGTTATCGTCACGTCGAAATTATTGGATTAGCTCTCTTAATTAGCGTCGAGATCATTAAATTTGGCGTGTAAATTCACGCCTGGCGTCCAACTAATTAACTGATTCGGTAAGTAAAACTCAAGATTTCTGACAAAAAGACGTGCCGAAGGTGTACAGCACCTTCGCTATACAATCTCAAAGTGAGGTGCCCGTCACAATATATAATACAAATATAAAAAAAATTAAAAAATATTATCGAGCGTACTCTCTCGTTATTAAATTTGTTAAATAACAAATAAAAAATAAAAAGTACTAAATATAAAATAGATATACTATCCTATGTTAATTCGGTAATTGGAAAGTTTTCGAAACCGCGGTTTCATAATAAAGCTTATGAATAACAAACATACGCATTTGACTTATTTTAATATTCTACATTTAACGATACAGTCTTTTTCGCAAATCTCGGATATCTCGAGAACCAGAAAAGATAGCTTGAAATTAATTTTGCAGGTACCTTCAATCGGCTACTCTGCGATTTAAGACAAAGAGTGAAAGTTAACAAATTGAATATTTCGAGAACGGTACAAGTTAGAGCAAAATGGTTTTTACATCTCAGTTTCTATTGGTTAGTTGCAAAATATCACACGGTTTGCTAATTTCTATTATTTAAACAATTAATTGTTAATACCTAAAGTTAGAGAGTTCGAACTAGGCTGATATTTGCAGTTTGTTGCGCTAAGGATAGTGGCGCAAACCGTTTTCCTTTATCTCTTTTAGCTTAAAAGTTATTATTTTTACAACTAACTGTGATGTTGCGTGGTAGCAACTTAAGAGTGATAACTTATCGATCTTTGCGTGAGATTTAATACTAAGCTTCAATAGGGTTAAACTTCACCGGTTAATTTTAATAGGTGAAAAATACATTTGAACAGCCGAGATGTTTTTTGTTTGACGTCAATCGAGAAAACATGTTCATGCGTAACACGAATGGCCGTGATTTATTCGTTCTACACATTTAAGATTCGTTACATTCTCGAAATACTAGTATTTCTCTCTTCTGTAATTTTATTGGAATCGTAGTTTCATTTAGTTGCGAGCATAATGTTTGCGAAACATTTTATTCTCGATTATGTGGAAAAAAAATCAAGAGGCACGGTAGTCCCTCGCGCCAATTATATGCGTAAACGAAGTGCGCGCGCGCTGCGCGAGGTACTCCGTGCCCAGTGATGATAGATCGAGCCAGTACCAAGAGCACCAAAGTAGTGGAGGCCGCACACAAACAAGAACCGCCGTCCGTGTGCATGACGTCATGCTCGGCTGTTCGGCTCGTGGAAGAGCGCAGACATACTATGTTCTCGTTTCCACCAAGCCCGCTATGCGAGCAAAATACTAAGGCTAGAAAGACGTTTCATGTTGCGCGCTTGTAGCGTATGACAATGCAAAATGCTTTTCCAAAACTGTAAGTCTTGACAAAAATTCATAATATTATTGATAAGGATGAGTTAAACATCTCAAGATGCATTTATTCTCTAATATTTTTATTACTTCTTAATATAAGTTAACTGTGCTAATATTTAAAAGTTTTTACAATATTAAAAAACATTTAATATATATATATATATATTAAATTATTAGTATTAATAATAATTGTTCTACATTTTTAATTTGTAAATCACAAAAAGAATCTACATTTTACAGAAGCACAATCCTAAAGTATTTTATTCATATAACATATCATATGAATATAATATATTCATTAATTGAATTTTGTATAATATGAATTAAATATTTTGAGATTATATGTCTGAAAAATGTAGATTTTTGTCATAATTTACAAAACAAAAATATATAAAACAAGAACACTAATAACTTGCAATATTAAAAAAACTTTTGAATTTTTTCAATTAACTCGTATGTACTAATTCCTAAAAAAATATAATGCATCTTGAAATGTTTTACTATCATCAATAATATTATGCACTTTTTCTAAAACTGTAAATCTCGGAAAAAAATATAAATATATAAATATTGTATGTCTTTTAAATAAAAATTGTGTGTAAAGATTGTGTGTAGACCGTGGACGCGCGACGTTCTACGTTTCTCGCTCGTCTCACACATCGAGATTTCCATGTTGGTGACATCGCAATTTGTGGAATCACTTGACAACAATATAATTTTTCGAAATACATGAAATGTCATGCATTTCCCGATAGAAAATGAACTTAAAATATTAAATAAACTTTGCTACAGAGATCTTTCATGTTACAATATTAAACATTTTTGCAACAATTATATAATACAAGTTTTATATTTTGCAACAATGATAGATAATATTATGAAGTGGTCTTCCGCACTACCCATGAGGTGCCACTAAAACCGTGTTAGGTTTTTTAACGTGGACCTTCGCCTGTAGCCCTATTCTGCCACATTTTATTTCGCATCTGTTATTTATAAATATGGATGTCGGATATATAGAATGCCAAACAGATTAAGATTTAAAGACATTAATTAGTTTTAAATGTAAATGTCGGATATTTAGAATTTTGTCTGTAAAAGTTTTATGTTAAGCTATACATTACTTCTTCTCTACTTGTTCTCATATGCAATAAATGAAATACCAATATTTTTATTATTTTATAATTAAAAAGTTTTTTTATTTACTTTTTAGATCCTGCATACATATAATATGCAGTATCTATAACAGTTGCAACAACAAATATTGCAAATGTAACAGCAGCAGCAGCATCAATATAGTCCAGTCAATAGGGAAAATTTCATGCAAAAATGTTTAACTGAAATCCGATTACATTACCTTGTAGTGTGCGCTTCACTGATGAACCCCTATAGTCGTGCAACCAAAATTTTTTGTCAGCACTTGTTATAAATGATGATTGAAA
>NW_018021252.1:6195-16093 GCF_002006095.1 Pseudomyrmex gracilis | reverse complement strand
CTGACAAAAAATTTTGGTTGCACGACTATAGGGGTTCATCAGTGAAGCGCACACTACAAGGTAATGTAATCGGATTTCAGTTAAACATTTTTGCACAAAAAGGTGCTTTTTTTTCCCTATTGACTGGACTAATAACAGTAACAGCAGACCCAACAACAGCAGCAACACTAGCAGCCCCTACAACAGCAGCAGTAGCCCCAACAACAGCAACAGCAGTTCCAACAACAGCAGGAGATACAGACGAATGCGACTAGTAAGTTATTTATTTAAAAGAACACAACTATTATTACTAAATATATTGCAAATCTTTTATTTTAGTAATAATTCTCGTTTTAGGAAGACACAAAAAAGGAGCTGGTCAAAATTGGGCCCGCTAGTATCATCAGCGGGGTGGCCAAGGCGGTGCCAGCGGGATAATATTCCCGAGCGAGAGAAGCCCGTATAGAAGAAAAGGCCCGCGCGGAAGAAGAGGCCAAAAAGTTTGTCGTCGCTCTCCAATTATTCAATACTATATTATTTATCAATAAAATTAATATAGTATTGAATAATTAGAGATATATATCAGCAATATTAATTATCCATACATTACATATTATATATATGCAGTATCTAAAGAGTAAAAAAAAAACTTTTTAATTAAAAACTAATAAAAATAGTGTTATTTCATTTATTTCATATGAGAACAATTAGAGAAGAAGTAATGTATAGCGTAACTTAAAACTTTTACAGACAAAATTCTAAATATCCGACATTTACATTTAAAAATAATTAATGTCTTTATAAAGTTGTTTATAAATAACAGATGCGAAATAAAATGTGGTAGAATAGAGCTCTACAGGCGAAGGTCCACGTTAAAAAACCTAACACTGTATTAGTGGCACCTCATGGGTAGTGCGGAAGACCACTTCATAATATTATCTATCATTGTTGCAAAATATAAAACTTGTATTATATAATTGTTGCAAAAATGTTTAATATTGTAACATGAAAGATCTCTGTAGCAAAGTTTATTTAATATTTTAAGTTCATTTTCTATCAGGAAATGCATGACATTTCATGTATTTCGAAAAATTATATTGTTGTCAAGTGATTCCACAAATTGCGATGTCACCAACATGGAAATCTCGATGTGTGAGACGAGCGAGAAACGTAGAACGTCGCGCGTCTACGGTCTACACACAATCTTTACACACAATTTTTAGTTAAAAAACATATAATATTTATATATTTATATTTTTTTCCGAGATTTACAGTCTTAGAAAAAGTGCGTAATATTATTGATGATAGTAAAACATTTCAAGATGCATTATATTTTTTTAGGAATTAGTACATACGAGTTAACTAAAAAAATTCAAAAGTTTTTTTAATATTGCAAGTTGTTAGTGTTCTTGTTTTATATATTTTTGTTTTGTAAAGTATGACAAAAATCTACATTGTTCAGACATATAATCTCAAAATATTCAATTCATATTATACGAAATTCAATTAATGAATATATTATATTCATATAATATGTTATATGAATTAAATACTTTAGGATTGTGCTTCTGTAAAATGTAGATTCTTTTCGTGATTTACAAATTAAAAATGTAGAACAATTATTAATATTGATATTTGATGCTTTCGCGGTGTGTAGTATTAACATACAAAGATGTTTTTTCGGGGTTGAACCGCGTTAGTGTCATTTTTATACCGATGTTTCGTGAACATTACAGCTCACTTCATCAGGGTTTGAAGAGCAGCCTGATACTAAGATGCTCTTGGTCAGGTGTCCCTTTTTTATAGCGCTAGATTGGAGTGGGAGGGATGTGGTAGAGGAGGGGTGGAATGGTAAGAAGGAGGGGAGGATGTGTTATGGCAAGACGGAATGCNATAGTGAACTAGTCATATGTCCATTGTCTCTATTGAGATTGTTTGGATGTTTGTATATCTCCAGAGATTCTGTATACTTTCTAGGGAAGTAAGCCCTAGTTTTGTTTAGTACTTGGGTTTGGTCAAACATAATTTTGTGACCAGTTTCCAAATGGTGTTCTGCTAATGTCGATTGTGAGTAATGTTTTAGACGTACTGCTGACTGATGTTCTTTTAGTCGTGTGCTTATCATTCTACCAGTTTCACCTATGTATACTTTACCGCATGAACAAGATATTTTGTACACTCCTGGTGTGTCTTTTGTCTTTTGGATTGTTAAGAAGTTGTCTTATTTTATTCGGTGGTTTGTAGACCGTTTGTATGTTGTGTTTGTTCAGGATTCTGCTAATCTTATCTGTGACACCTTTTATGTATGGGAGGTAAGTGATTCGTTTCTTTAAGTTTGTTGTTTGTTCTGGTGCTGGTGTATTTTGAGTGGTGGTAGAAGGTTTTTTTTGATTTTTTTAAATTACTTTGTTTATTTGTTGCAGTGTGTAGCCATTTTGTTGTAGAGTGTTTTTTAATTCTTTGAGTTCGTTTTGAATGCTGTCTTTGTCGCATATAGTAAATGCTCTATAGATCAACAAGTTTATCACAGCTTGTTTTTGGGCTGGGTGATGATGTGATGCCGCGTGTAAATATCGATTGGTGTGGGTTTTCTATAAATTTGGTGGCCTAAAGAGGCGTCTGGTTTTCGTGTGACCAGAACATCTAAAAATGGAAGTTTACCATGTTGTTCTGTTTCTGTGTGAAGTTAATGTTTGGGTGTTGTTTATTGAGAAAGTCTAAAAAGTTATAGAGTTCTCTCTTTCCATGTTGCCAAATGACAAAAGTGTCATCTACGTACCGGTACCATGTTTGTGGCTTTAGTGGGGCTTTTTTGATGGCCTGGGATTCGAAGTGTTCCATAAATATGTTTGTTATGATTGGAGATATCGGTGATCCCATAGCTGCACTTGTGATTTGTTTATAGAATTGGTTATTGTAGGTGAAATAGGTTGTGGTCAGACAATGTTCTACCAATGATATAAGGTCGGATGATAGTTGACCTGAAAATTTACTTATGTTAATGGTGTCATGGATTGGTACCTGCGTGAACACACACAGGAACAGGGACACAATATCAAAACTGACTAAGATGTCATTAGGTTGAAGTTTGATGTTTTGATTTTAGAAATGAAGTCAGATGAGTTTTTTTATCGTGGTGTCAGTTTTACCCGTGAGAGGTTCTAGTTTGCTGACCAGGAAGCGAGCTAGATCGTATGTAGGTGAGTTTATAGCGCTTACTATGGGTCTGAGAGGTATGTTGTTTTTATGGATTTTGGGTAGTCCATATAGTCTAGGTGGTACCGCGTTTTTGGATATTAACATGTCTGGGAGATTGTTTTTCTTAATGAGATCTTAATGAGATTAATTATTAATACTAATAGATAGATAGATAAATTTATTGATCCCCTCAGGGTTATAAATATATTTACACAATCAAATTCTTAAATCTACCTTACAAACTACCTTATATATTATTTTACACCTATCTTCCAATAAATCTTAAACCTAATCTAACCTAACCTAACTTATATACACACACATGCTTACCCTATTCTACCTGGACCTCCTCTTCCGGCAACCGTCTCTACCTAGACAGTGCTCTCTCATTCTCTCCATTCACCCTTATCCATTTTACTTATTCCATCCATAAATCTATTCATATTCCTTTCTCCATTCAACTTTTCCCCTCCCATCTCAATCATTCTCTCCTCCCTCTTCCCCTCCTTCGTCTCCTTTCCCCTATATTCTTCCAGCTTCCTTAACCACCGTTCTCTCTCCCCCTCTTCCCCCAGAACCACCACTATCACGTTTTCCCAATTCCCTTCCACTCCCCACACCCCACAATCCTCCCACACGTGCCTCCATCCCTCCTCCACCAAACCACATATTCTACACATTCTTTCTTTCTCTCCCTCCCAATACTTCCCTCCCTCATCTCGCTCCCCAACTTAAACCTAGCCACCCTCTGGCATCTGTTTTCCCCCCATTCTTTCTTTAAATACCCCGGCATACCCTCCTTTTTGACCTTTCCGTACCACTTGTTGTATCTCGAATTCCCTATCCTCATCCACCTCTCCTCCCTTTGCATCTTCCTCTTCTTCTCTATCAGTATCTGTGCTCTCCATTCTCCTACCTCCCTCCTCTCCCTTAACCCCGCCATCTTTACTCCCCTTTCTTCATAATATTTTATCCTATCCTTTTCCCACTCTGATAAACTTTCTCCATTTCCCTCCCTATTTCTGATCTCCTTCAAACATACTCTTGCTATCTCGCTGCCCTCCTTTTTTTCCAACCTTTCCTCAAATCTCCAAGCCTTCTGCCCCGCTCTGCCCCTCAATAAATCCCTTTGGACTTCTCCCCTTATCATATATCCCGGAGTCCTCCA
This sequence comes from Pseudomyrmex gracilis, assembly GCF_002006095.1. Classification (NCBI taxonomy): domain Eukaryota; kingdom Metazoa; phylum Arthropoda; class Insecta; order Hymenoptera; family Formicidae; genus Pseudomyrmex; species Pseudomyrmex gracilis. The sequence goes on along the minus strand of NW_018021252.1, from coordinate 11,748 downwards.
ATCCACCCTCAACAACCACCTTATATATCTGTCCTATATCCTCCCTACGTTTTCCCATTCCCTCCAACCCCAGATCTTTACTTCGTACCCTACCACTGACCAAACCAGCGTGTCAAACAGCCACTACTCACAGCCTTCTACTCCAATTCTCACCGAACCTCCTCTTCCCAATCCCCCACACTTGATTCATAACAGTCGCCCCCTTCTTCACTCTCTCTTTTATCTGCGCCTCTCTCCCCCCGTTTCTCTGGAAAACATACCCCAGATATTTAAACTCCTTCACCTCTTCCAGTCTCTCTCCCTTCCACCACTATTCCAATTTGTTCTCCCTTCCTCCCCCTTTTCTGAACCTCAACACCTTTGATTTCCCCACATTAACTTCTAAACCCTTCTCTGCCAAATATTTTTCCAACCCTCTCATCAACCCCCTCATCCCTTCCTCCTCCTCCGCTAACAACACTACATCATCTACGTACGCCAATACAAAAATCCTTCTGCCTCCTACTTTCACCCCTCCCTACTTTCACCCCTCCCCACCCGTTCCTCTCCAAATGTTCCTCCATATCCGCCGTCAGCAGATTGAACAAATAAGGGCTCAATGGACACTTTTGCCTCACCCCTCTACCTGTCCAAAATTCATTTCCCAACTCCCCCCTGCTCTCACCCTATTTCTCGTTTCTCTATATAAATTCCCGCATCTACTCACTAAACCCTCTCTTACCCCTCTTTCTCTCATCGCCCTCAACAATGTCTCCCTATTAACCGTGTCAAAAGCTGCCCTCAGGTCTATGAATAACGCTATTAGTCTCCCCTCCTTCCTACTTAAATTTCTGCTCGCTATGTAATTTATCACGTAAATGTTATCCATAGTCCTCCTTTCCCTCCTAAACCCCGCCTGATTCTCCGGCATCACTTTCTTTCCCTCCACCTCTTCCCTTAACCTTTCCGCTAAGATCTCTGCATATACTTTATATAAAGTCCCGGGTAACGTCACTCCCCTATAATCCTCTACCTTATTGCTTTCCCCTTTTTTGAGCACTGGTACCACTATCCCCTCATTCCATTCATCAATCCATTCTTCCCCTGCCCATATCCTCCTACATAAATTCCATACTCAATCCTGCATATTCCTCCCTCCATACTTCTACACTTCCGCCGGTATTTCATCCCCTCCCCGCTGCCTTTCCTTCCTTTAGCTTTCCAATTGCCTTTAAAATTTCTTCTCTTCTTGTATCCTCTTCCTCCTCCTTCATTATTCACCTTTTCCCTCTTACTACTTTTCAGTTCACTCCCCCTAGCTGCTTCTTGAAAAAGTTCTCCCATTCCTCTATCTCAATCCTACCGCCCGCTCCTTCCTTTTTTCTTCTTTCCTTGTTCATTACCTCCCATACTTGTCCCATCGTTTTCGCTTTCTTAATCACATCTTCCCAGGCTCGATTCTCCTCTCCTCTTTTCTTATCACATAGCATCCTATACTCTTTTTTCCTATCCTTATAATTCTCTTTACTTCCCTTCTCTTCCCGCCATCTTCTTAATTCTCTTCTTACTTTCTTCTTTTCCTCTTTGCACTCTTTATCCCACCATCCCCTTCTCCCCTTCCCTCCTCTCCTTACCTTCCCCTCCCCTAGTACACTCTTTATTCTCTTTTTCATATTCTCCCATTCCTCCTCTACTCTTCTTTCCTCTTCCGTCATCTCCTTCTGCATTTCCTCCATCCATTTTCTTTTTCCTTCCTCCGACCATATTACTCTTTTTATTTCTTTTTATTTTCCCTCCATCCCCTTCTCTATTCCAATCCCCCATCCTTTTCCTTCCTTTGATTCAAACCACCACTGGGTGGTGATCCGAGTCTACCTGATACCCTATTTCCATCTTCTCCACATACTCCTTCGTTCCTACTTCCCCCAAAACATAATCGATCACTGATTCTCCCCGCCTCCCCGTATAAGTCCATTCCCCTTTCTTGTCCCCTTCTATATCCCCGTTCCATATTACCCAACCCAGCTCTACAATTTTTTCTAACAACAGTCTTCCTTCCCTATTCACTTTTTTGTCTTTTGACCTTCTTCTTCCCTCCTCCTCTTCTCCTTTCCCCCTCACCTTTCCCCCCTTTTTCCCTGTCCTTGCATTGAAATCCCCTCCCACTATTGTCTTTACTTTCTCTCTCTTCCCCTCTATCCACTTTCTTAACTTCTCTAATTTTCCCTCTACCCCCCCATTTATATACACTCCCACAATCTTCCACCACTCACCATCTATCCTCACTCTTCTCACCAAGATTCCTTCCCTTCTTTCCCACCCCTTCTCTTCCTTTAATTGTAACCCCCTCTTTACCCTCAACATCATCCCTCCTATGGCCCTACCCTTCCTATTTTTTCTACCCGCCCACTGCACCTCCCATCTGAAATTCGTCGGCAGCTTTCCTACAGTTTCCGCCCACCCTTTTTTGTCCACCCAGGTTTCCACTAGCATCACTACGTCCCACTCCTTCAACTTCCACCAGAAACTTTTATCCTTGCTTTTGAGCCCTGCCACATTCCAAAACGCTACCCTTACCCCTTCCTCTCTCCTTATTCTCTCTTCGTCCTTATCCCTCTTCTTCCCTACCCGTAACTTCCCCTAACCCCACCCAACCCTTCCCTTTCTCCTTTTCTCCCTGCTCCCCTTTTCTTATTATTTTTATCAACGTCGCCTTCTCCTCCTCCTATCTCCACCAGTCACCCTCTATCTTTATTCTGTTATCTTCCACCCACACATTCTTTCCTTTCTTTCTCTCTCTCGCTGCTATTACCCCTAGTTTCCACCTAACCTCCCTTTCCTTCCACGATAGATCCTCCTCGATCCAGACTTTCCTCCCCTTTAATCTCCTATTTTTATCCCATACCTGCTTTTTGTCCTCCTCCCTCTCCAACCTTACCCACACCATTTCTTCTCTATCCTCCCTACCTGTACTTATCTTTTTCATTTCCCTAATTTTAACCTCCGCTCCTATCTCTAAAAAGTTTTTCAACTCCCCATCTCCAATCACCTTTTTCCCTCTGGACTCCCTTTATTATTACATTCCTCTTTCGTCTCTCCTCCCTTTCCTTTCCCTCTATGTTTTTTTTTATCATTCTCAACCTCTCCTCCCACTTATTCTTCGCCTCCTCCTCTCCTTTTTTCCCCTCCTTTTTCTTTTTCTCTCCTCCCTCCATTTCTTCCATCTTTTTCTCCAGCTTCCTCATTCTTTCGTTCATTTTTCCCCCTCCATCCTTAATTTCTCTTCCCTCCTTTTCCAATCTTCCAAGTCTCTCTCCATTTTTTTAACCTTCTCCATATAAATCTCATAAGATCAGGAAAAATATCATGGCCCTTTGAAGCAAAAAACACTGGTGGTAATGTGTGTGTGATAGTAGCATTACTTTATTTAAGCAACGTAATATATAAAATGTTTTCGGCCTTTGATTAGGCCTTTATCAATATATGTAGACAAGTAGATGGAATTTGTCAATTGATTAACGCACATAATAATGTTGTTCTTGAAATAAAAACTTAATCGAGTCACATGATTACAATTTGATAATATAAAAGTAACTGAGGACCGACAGAAGTGTACAACGGTTTAAATATACTTCAAAATTTTCCATATAAATCCCCATCGCTTTTCTTGTCCTTTCTAATTCCTCCCATATCTCACCCTTCCCCTCCTCCTTCCTGCCTTCCTTATCCCTCTCCCCTCCTATAACATCCTTTTTTTCGGAGATCTCGCCGTTTTCCTATTCTTAGCGACTAACAACTCTCTCTCCCCTTCTTTTCCCTCGTCACCATCTCTCTTCCTCTTCATCATCCATACTTCTAATGAAGAGGTAGAGCTTTCGCTTCCCGATCTCTTTCTCCTTTCTCCCTCTATCCCATTTTTCTTCTTTTCCATCCCTTTCCGACTTCTTCAATCTTTTCCCTCTTTACTGCCGCCCTAAAGCTTAAGGTTTAACCGCCTTAAGGAAGTTCCTAAATTCCCCAGGCCTCTCCTGTTCCTGCACCTTCTGCACTTTTTACTCTTTTTGCTCTCTATCTTTCCTTTCCACTTTTTCCTCCCTAACCTCTCAGCTACCCGCCGCTCTTCAACCTTCTTTTCTTATTAGTATTAATAGGACTCAGAGATGCCAGATTCTGAACACTTGGTAGCATGCGGTAGCATGGAGGGGATGCGCACACAACCTCAGATCGTGTCTCGAGCGCACACGTACACGATCTGAGGTTGTGTGCGCATCCCCTCCATGCTACCGCATGCTACCAAGTGTTCAGAATCTGGCATCTCTGAGTCCTATTAATACTAATAAGTTTATATATATATTAAATATTATTTAATGTTCTAAAAACTTTTAAATATTAGCACAGTTAACTTATATTAAGAATTAGTAAAAATATTGTAATAAATGCATCTTAAGATGTGTAACTCATCCTTATCAATAATATTATGTACTTTTTTCAAGACTTACAGTCTTGGAAAAGCATTTTGCGTTGTCATACGGTACAAGCGCGCAATGTGAAACGTGTCTTTCTAGCTTCAGTATTTTGCTCGCATAGCGGGCTTAGTGGAAACGAGGCAAAACATAGTATGTCTACGCTCTTCCACGAGCCGAACAGCCGAGCGTGACGTCACGCACACGGACGGCGGTTTTCGCTTGTGTGCGTGCCCCCACTACTTCGGTGCTCTTGGTGCTGGTTGGCCCGGTTGGATCTATCATCACTGCTCCGTGCCTCTTATACGCGAGAATGGCTGTTTATGCGTTTCGAGATTATCAGATCTCAAGAACGGCTAAACTGATCGAGTTCGGCCTAAACTCTATAGAAAGGTGAGATCAAAGCACGAAAAAAAGTATCTCGCGGTTTTTTTATTCCGTTCTTTCCCTACGAAGAAATCTCGGTGCAAAGTCTGAAATCCCGAAAAATTAAGTTCACTTTTTCGTCCACGTCTTGGAACATGGACTTTGTCAGTAGAACGTGCTCTTCCTCTTGTCGCCGCCAAATGACTACACTTTCGTGCACATATGAATTGCGTTCACTTTGAGAAGAGAATGTTACTTTGCATAGGGAAAGAAAAGTGGGCAAAGTAGCGTAAGAATAGCGTTGTGTGCGAGATTGTTTTTTGTGAAACACTTGACAGCCAAGGCTATAAAGAGATTTGTTAAATAATGAAAGTGCGTGAACTTTTTGCTCATCCCTTTTCTCTTCTCAAATTGAACGCAGTATAGATGTGTATCAAAAGGCACGGTAGTGCCTCGCGCTAAGTATGTGCGCAAAATGTGTGCGCGCTGCGCAAGGTATCACGTGCTTCATTTATATGCAAGTAGCATATATATAATACTTCTACAGTCGAACCGCGTTACTGTTAACCTCGATACTGTTAACATCGCGTTACTGTTAACACGCTTCCTCTCGATAATGTTAACTTCTGTATCNCCACTTAATTTATATGTCAGCCAATCATATTATTACGAGTTTTGTAGCGCGTCTTTTAAAAGTTTATTTTTGTAATTTGCACAGAATATAGTAGAACAAATCAAGTTTTGT
>NW_018021252.1:2587-4490 GCF_002006095.1 Pseudomyrmex gracilis | reverse complement strand
AAGCCATCCATTACTGGCTTTGAATGTATTTGAACCGTTAAAATGTTGATTAAACAGCAAAGCTTTCTGTTGAAGAATTGGGCCACTTATGGGCAAGCCCATACTTCGTCTTTGTACAAACCATTCATACAATTTCGATTCTAANAGTTGATCTTCAGTCCCCCTATATCTTTTTTTGTTTACACTTCCCTGACTGCTTTGTAAAACATTTTTTGCTTGTAAAATATCTTCTTTTCTTTTTTTTATTAATGTAATAGCTGCTCGTGATACATCGAATTCCTTTGCTAAGGTTGTCCCAGATTCACCTCTTTCCAGACGTTCCAAAATCATATATCGTTCAGGTATTGTCAAACTTCTTTTTCTTTTCTGATAAAGAAACATCCATAAAATAATATAATTATTTATATACTACAGTCAAAAAATAAAAATTACAAATGTCAGTTAATTACCTTCTGTTCTGTCATTTTTATTTACAGGTTATGATTGTTTTGTTGTGATTTTGTTTTTCTACTTCTGCGCACGATCCGGCGCATTCCATCGACTGCGTGCGCATAAGTTCAAGAATAGTGGGGTTGAGGGGATTTGTTAACACTAACGAAGGTAGTCTGGACAAACGTGTTAACAGTAACGCGGTTCGACTGTATATTGTTAGTACGGTGCCGACCTGAGTCCACATGTTACGGTGCAGACAATATAGTAGCCTCTCTCTCCAGGTGCTTTGTGCGCATGCGGTGAACATTCAAGCACGTTTGGGCATTTCTCTTTCTCGCGTTCTTTCCAATGCTTTGTCTCGCTCGCACTCGCTTAGTAGACGCGCCTGCGCATAATGACGCTCGACTATCTATGCCCATAGTTGGACTTCGTGCGTCTCTCTTTCTCGGGCCTCGTGCCTCTCATTGCGAAGATACGCGACTAGCAATATAGGAGTATTATATATATGGCAAGTAGGGCCGCTGAGAAGATAATTATATTTATACACGTTGTAAAGATAATGTGAGAAAGCGAAATAGAAAATACGATATATGTAGATATAAGTAGATGTACTTTGAATATTATGCGCATGTGCAGTGACATATAATACATAGGGCCATTCTACAATGAATTGAAAATGTCCTGTTGCCAGTTTATTTAGCAATTAACGTAAAGAAAAGTATTATTTCTAGTTGCGCTTTGTCGTTACCGCTGCTAAAAAAGAGTTGGTCACCTTTTAACTTTTGCCAACAGCAACTGGCAATCGCAGCACGTAAAATAATACTTTTTTCCTAGTAGTCGCAACTGGCAATGAAATATTTTCAACTCATTGTAGAATAGCCATACAGAAAGAACAGAGGCTAATATAAAAAGTTGCGCTTAATTAAATAAAAAATATTTAAAAAATTAAAATATAAAAAAATAATATATTGTATATAAGTAAAACAAGACAAATTTTTTTTAGATATATAAAAATTTAGAGAAAATTAGGATGAGAAATAAATATTAAGAAGTGTATTGTGTTGCAGTAAAAAAAGTGTTTGTCAAAACCATATTCTACAAAATGTGATATCCGAACAAAATACTTTTTCAAAAAAAGGTAAAAACAGGCGCCAAGTACACAGCGCGTCTGGAATTCGAAGAGTAGGCGCGGGATCGGAGGGCAAGCGGAGCGGTTGCTCGCCAACAAGCGCCGTACGAATCGTGCGGCTCGCTTGCCCTCCGATCCCCGCGCCTATTCTTCAAATTCCTGACGCGTTGTGTACACGCGCAACTCTCGTATCTCTAAAGAAAAAGTATTATTATAAAAATCTTTTCTACAAGATCTATTCTACAAAAAAAAATGATATCAATAAGTTACGCCAAGTAAAATCTTTCAATGTATGTTTATACATTGTTACAAAAATATATAAATATATAAAACTTTGTAAGT
>NW_018021252.1:0-1730 GCF_002006095.1 Pseudomyrmex gracilis | reverse complement strand
TAAACTATGTCGAATCACACATATAGATTTCGCTTTGTGTGAAAAGTCAAAAGCTCATGTGGAATGTTTCAAAATAAAAAATATTTAATGTAAAAAAACTTGGCGCGGCTGCATCGAAAACTAAAGACAGAGTTAAAAACCCAGTAGAATTTTTGAAAATAAATATTTACTAAAAAAAACTTGTCGCTGCTGCACTTATTGTTAGTTTTTGGTGCAGCCGCGCCGAATTTTTTTTATAAATTTGTAAAAACCTTTTTTTAAAAAATTATGTTTTTTAAATTCTATTAACATAAATAAATAGAGGACTTTTTTCTATAAAAATTTTGTTGTAAATATTTTTCAATATCTTCCATAATTTGTGAGATAAACTGAGAAAAGTGAAAAGCCACTCTATATATCTATAAGAGGTGATTTCACCCCTTAAAACCATTTTTGAACAACGGAAAATGTCTTTATTCATCTATTGATCCCCCTTACATGTGTGCAAAGTTTTATCAAAATCAGAATTTTCGGATTCGCAAGGTTCCCTTGTAAGTCATTTATTCGTAATTGTTTTTATAGTCAACAAGAAGTTTATTTGATAATTATGTTAGTTCTCGATTTTTTACTTTAAACGGGCTTGATGTACTTTCTGTCTTTTTAACTAGGTGAGTGTTTATATCTTTTTTGTTATATTTAATAAATGAGGTTGTATTCTGATTATTTAAATTTTAATGAGCAAACCAAACTTAATTTTTTATATTCACTGATATGTAGTTTGTCACTGAAAAAATTCAACACAAGGCGATCGAAACGTTGACATTCTAAATAAAGTATCCATTCTATTACACACAAACATCCAGTGTTTTGTCTCGTACTGGCCTTGCAATTTCTTTACTGTACATTTATTAATAATTACATTTTGTGAACGACCAATTATTGTAGTATTCATTTCAAGTGATCTCTAGAAGTAGAGACACTTCCTGAATGAGGAAAAGCGTCAATGCGTGTTTGGCAGCCAAAAAGTTGTAGAGTAAAATTGACTCGAGTGTGATAAAGACGTCGTATTTGCTTCAAATTGAATACAGTTACTATTGTGTAGAAAATACTCAGACAGGTAAAAAACATCATTTTTATACAAAATGTTTTTATTTTATTTAAATGTCCAATAAAAATACATTTATCATATATGAGATGCAAATATAGCATCCAATAAAAACTTACGAATTGAAATTTTAATTCAAAATTCACATGTAAAATGTACACAAAGAAAGATATATATACTACCATGATCAAAAAATAACCGGAATTTTTAATTTAAACCTCGCGGGCTTATCGGTTTAGAATTCTGTTGTTTGTGTCACGTTGGCAGCACTGTTACGGACACCCATGCCATGGAGATAAAGGAGGGAGCATTGTCGAAAAAAAGTGAAGCCTATGCAGCCATGTTTATATGGGCTACTAGTACTGCCATCTGTTAGAACTTCACAATACTTCGATCGAATAATGCCCAGAATGATATTTTAAGAAATCTAATAAACATATATTTACTTAAAAAACTAACAAAAAAAACAAACTTTAATAAATATTAATTATAGATTTTATATTATAGATATTTATAACATTTAATAAATATAGGTAAATAAATAAGTAAATGAAAAAAATAACTTATACACATAATTTACTGTCCTGCAAATAATATTAATTTATTATAAAAATGTCTCTTGCTTACATTAATATTCTTATTATTC
>NW_018021251.1:47185-62850 GCF_002006095.1 Pseudomyrmex gracilis | reverse complement strand
AGACCTAGCTCATTTTCCTAATTTTGTACAAATAGAAAAAAAGTATTTCAGTATTACTAACTATTTATGAGCTTTCGAACTTGCCAAGTTGAAATTTGTAGGTTTGTTTGCCCGAGCAAAATCTAAACGTTTTTGGTAGTTAGACTGAGTCTACTTGGACTGCGCCTATTACGTAAAACTGCAGATATCGAAGTTCTTATTTCATCAAATTTACGAGCTATTTAGGAGCTCTTAGATAACAACAATGTATAGTGTTGACTTAGTGTTAAGCGCAAAGCCACCTTACTNTATTGTTGGTTGAAAAGAAGTATTGTTAAATATATAAGTATTCTTTAATATATAAAAGAGATGTATATATAAGTATTATTTAATATAAAAGAAAAATGTATTACGCAAGTATTATTTACACATACTCAATGGTCAAAGCTACACACAGTACTTTTACACTCTATTCTCAAAGTAAGAATTCTAATATCACAATATACAAAAAAAAAGTTCTTTCTCGAAATATTAAAATTCCGCCTTTTTGCGAAAATGTAGCTCACAAATTTCTAACTACATACAAGTAGAAATTTTGTTCTTTTGTGAGGAACAAAAGAAAAATATTCTAAAAAAAAACCAGTTTAGATGTGTGTTGGTTCGAAAGCTCATAAGAAGTTTGTAATTCTAAAGTAATTTTTATTTGATCTAAACAAAAAGTAGAGAAGCTAGAGTCTGATTATGATTAAAGGGATTAGATTCACAATAGTATCATATAAAAAAATAAATATTAAAATAGCCTATGTCAACAAAAAATTACAATAACAAAATATATACATCAAATCTAATTTTCTAGAATAAAAAGACAAAAACCTACTTATATGTTTATACATAGTACGTTTTCATCTTTGGATCTGTACATTGCTTTAATTTTCTCTTTACTTTTTTTTGACATAAAGTTTTATTAATTTTTAGATTGATATAGTACACAAAGTGAGTCTGATAAAATAGTTAGCACATTTTTCTCAAAAAACATTTAAAAACAAAGGAAAACATTTATAATTGAAATTGTAGAATAAGAGGACCATATTATGGTAATCTTGAATGACCTTTAAAATTTTTTGTTTTTACCTTACCAATCAAAAATTTATTTTCTTAAATAGAAAAAGATACTTTTCATTTTTAGAAGTCACTCTGTCAATGGTGTTCAATGAGCTTCATAACTTTGCTATTAAAATATTTTTTGAAAACTCAAATGTTGTTGAAATATAATGAAAATTAGACAAAATTAAGAATATGGAAAAAATCTTTTTTTACAACTACAATAAGTTTTTAAAATGTTTGCTATGTTATTCCAGACATACGTGTAATCATCGAGAAAGGCTTGCTTAAGAAAAGAAGAGTAGAAAAACTAGCTTATTTTCAACATTCTATCACTCGAGAAGACATGATAGAAGAATAAAAAATAGGTTTTGGGAAATAACCGCTCAAGAGGTAAAAAAATCCCACCAAGCTTTCCACAAACACTATANGCACATATCTGAAACAACATAGTGAACATTTTGAACACTTATTGTAATAGTAAAAAGATTTTTTCTATAGTTTTCATTTTGACTACCTTTGTTTAGATCTCAACAATTGTTGAGTTTCAGAAAGATACTGTACATACAAAAGNTTTTAAGCTCATTGAGTACTATCGACAGAGTAACTCAAAAGTACTCCTTTCCCTTTAAGACAACAAAATTGAGATTAATAAAGTAAAAAATAAAAATTTTAAAGATCATTCAAGGTTACTAGAGTATGTCCCTGTAATCCTATAATCTTGATAATGGAGGTTTTTCTCTATTTCTAAACGCTTTTTGAGAAAAACGTGCTGACCGTTTTATCAGACTCACCCTGTATATTGTTGTCAACTTGCTATTCTCTTAAGTCAAATGGATTTATTTATGTATTTGAAATTTTTTACATGTCTAAATGTATAAGTAAATATATAGGTACATTAATTGTATGTTAGAGTATTTTTTTACGTTTTTTTTAAAATAATATCACTGAAGAAAATCCAACATGGGATGAAATTTGTAATTAGCAATTTTAAATAATAATTATAATATATATGTCAACATGAACTATTTTGATTTGCATTGATCTGTAGGACATTTTTGTTTTCATTTTCACGAGCTGATTCATTTTATATATTCATTTTATATATGCTACATGTAATAGTAACATTTCTTCCATTGTAATACGTTATTAAAAACCAGATAAATTTTAAAAAATATATAAACCGCTCGTGTTGTAAAATACAAAACAGGATAAAATTAAGGTCACTATCGAGCATGAAATAAGTTAGTAAGATAAAATATATTAATTATTTATTATTATGATATATTATATGCAAAACGTTTCGACATTCACAGCTGTCTTCATCAGTCGCAAATTACAAATAAAGAAATGATTATAAACTAGATGTCATGGTGTCGTAGATAGGCAGGTAACGTTTCTTATATATAGAATGAATATTGAAGTCACATAATAAACTGAAAGATAGAGATAATACATTACACAATAAAACCGCACAAACTCACATATATTGAGAGAAACTTACATGTCAGAACTAAATAGTCAAATGATGGACAAAGTTGAGAGACGAACATATTTATATATAAGAACGGTGGGGGTAGAAAAGTCTGTTGTATTTAAAATTCAGATAACGACATCAACTTTAAGAGATTGAAATAAGCGTTGCTTAATGATTCAGTGTCCGTAACAAGATTGAGACCCTGTTGTTGTTGTTTTATATAAATAGTTTCAGATATTAATCTCTTAAAGAAATTTGGTTCTCGATCTAAAATTTGTTCATTATCCCAATTAAAAGAGTGGTTGAACTCTATGCGATGCTGTGAAATGACTGAAAGTTGAGAAGCATCTTTAGATATAGTGATAGCATGTTCTTTCATTCTTGTTTTTATCTGTCTCTTGGTTTGTCCAACATATGATGCACAGCAATTGTTACAATTACTTTTATAAACTACATTAGAGTTGGAAAGACGAGGGGTATAATCCTTATGAATTTTAATTAAATTCAATTTATTGAAACATTTGTAACCCGACAAGACATCCGTGTTATAGAACGCGCGTGTCACCTTTTCTGATAAACATTTAATATACGGTAACACTATGATCTTTTTGATGTCATTGGTAAGAACGTCAACACGAAATGTCGCCTTCAACAAAACGTCGCTGAAACAAAACAGTATATCTTTATATGTATGTATTTATATAATATATATTTCCAATATGTATAATAAACAACTAATAATAAGTATGAAAACTAAATTCTAATTATTTAACCTCTTTGCCGTCGAAATCGCTCGCTGCCGGTCGTGTTGCTCGCAATGTCGATTGTTGAATGTCGTGTATTACTTCGCGACTGCGATCCGCGAATTCAAACATTGACGATCGCGATCTCTGCGCTGTGTGCCAATCTATAGTACATGTAACGTGAACTGTAGAATATTAGCAGTGAATATCGGAACGCACTCTTACGCGTGCATATGTAAATACGAATGCAGTTTCACGTTTGCTATGAGATATTCGTTTTACACAACGCAGCACTATACTCGATTTTAATGACATTTTCTAACACGATATACAATAATCAGAAGACACCAATCAATCTAGAAAGTTAAATACTATTTTACCGAATAACTAGAAACGACATAGTAAATAGCAAGTACGGTAAAATAGTATTTAACTTTCTAGATTGATTGGTGTCTTCTGATTATTGTATATCGTGTTACAAAATGTCATTAAAATCGAATATAGATAAAAGTAAGAAAATTGTAAAAATATTAATAAATACGCTAATTTCTATAAAGTATTTCTCAAGTATTATTAAACATACATGGAATACATATAATCACCTACACACACAAAAAGAGAGAGAGAGAGAGAGCGACTATGTGTGTGTGTCTGCCTGCAATGTATGTATTACATACATTACATTTACATATAAGATATGGCATTATATTATGGTTTTCTATAATTTTAGCAAAGAGAATACAGAGAAAGAGGAAGATATATTAGAGGAGGATACAACAGAGGAGGATACAACAGAGGAGGATATAATACAGGAGGATTAAGGAGGCAGATAAGGACGCTTCAACGCAAGCTTACATATAAATTAAAACAAGAAATTGAAAAAATCATTTTTGTGCCCGCGCCTCAACCACCAATGCAGTACGCGCCTCAACCACCAATGCAGTACGCGCCTCAACCACCTACGCAGTACGCGCCTGTACCACCAACGCAATACGTGCCTCCACCACTACCGCCATTGTACACGCCTTCACCATCAATCTATGCGCCTCCACAAGTTATCTCCGCGCCTCCATATTCTCAATATGGGAGATATTTTTAAAAAAGTAAGTTTTTGTTAAACATAATATTAATATTTTCATACATTTTTTAAAATATATTATAATAGTATAGATGTAGTACTAAGTGTTTATTGTTGTTTTGTTTCTTAACCAGGAGTTCCAACCAAGAGTGGAATGTGGAAAAGAATACGTTTTTATCTCTGGAAAAAAAGTATGTGAAACAATATTACGTATTAATTTTAAGAATAACGTTAAGACAAGTATACAAGTAATATATTATATAATAGATGGAAACAATTGATCAGCACGACCATCACTTTGTCTTGCAGGGTTCATCATGCTCCAAGAGATGATTTTTTAACATAACACAGGAGAGAATATTACTGCGAGCAATGCCTTCGAAAACTGCTAAATAGTCTCTTCACTTCATATTCCGTACCTAGCATATAAGAATTTAAGGCGTAAAGAAAGAATTTATTATTATTATTGTATAAAATGTGTAAAATATAATCACATATAAAATATAATCACATATGAAATAAATAAATAATAATATAACAAAAATGCATCATGTTTAAACTAAATTTATTTGTACCGCTTCTTTTTCTGTTTTTCTGTGTGACTGACCAAAATTCTTCAACGCTGACCGCCCAAGCTCATTGGAAGAGTTAAAAGCTTATGGTCCTGCAAAAGAGATAGCAGTGCAATGTTGTCTCATTATGTTAATAATACATTATCTTAGTTTGCATTTGTGCGCAAACAAAAATAAAAACAGAAAAAAATATACAATTATCTTTCAATCGGAGAAAGCGATACATGTATAAGAGTTTAACATATAAGTCAAGTTCAGTGTCATTAATATAATTAAATAATTGCTGTTAAACACGCGATGAAAACTACCCCCCATTTATTTTGTTTGTACATACATTAGTGTTTAATCATTTATTTTCTTCTTTATATTGATTACGTTAAACGATTACTACTCTATAAATATCTATGAATATTTCTATCTTCCAAATAAAGATCTAATTAAACCATGCTTGACTGGCTTATTTATGATTTCATCATCCAATTGTGTTTTATGTTACCTTAAAATACAATGTACTTCACAAACTTTCGATTCTTCAATGATGTTTAAATTTTTTTTATACANAATTTATTTTGTGGTCAATATTTTATACAAAATCACGGAAGGATTTAGTAATTGATATAACAAAATTCTAAATGATTTCTCACGGTTACTTTAGAAGATTATAGAACTTTCTAAAAAACAATATAGGTTATGCGAGTCTTTTATTTGATATCGCTAGAAAATAATACAGAGACAAAGTGGTTTTATTATGCAGTAAAAGAAATTGTGTCGCACAGTTTTATGTACCAGCGCAAGAAACAACGCAATAGCCAGGTAGTTAATTGCTCTTATGGAAAAATTTTAGTGATTGGCTTTTGCTTCTCGTCTTTTTGTCATACTCTGATGTAACACTCTTTATCAGAAATTTCGTGAACTACATATTGCTGTTCTTTACAGAAACAGTGATAGTATATGATATCAAATAAACATCATCACGAGTTCAGGTTTCTCTCATCAATGAGATAGTCAAATCATAATTTGAATAGCTCATTCGATTTGTTTTTGTCGTATGTTTGGCTGTAACTCTCTGCAAATACTTACATAAGCTTAGAAATAATTTTACATACATAAATATATGGTGAAGTTATAGAAGAAAATTCTCTAAGAAAAAAGTTGTGCTGAATTTTGACATTTCAAACCACACCCGCCAATTCTTAGCACAATTCACTTATTTCTGGAGAAGCATTTTGGATTTGATGCAGTAAATACACCTCAGAATCTGAGTTAAGAAACGTCGGTTTACAGATCGCTATAGTTGGTATCCAGTACCCTCTTAATGCAAATAAAGTATTATAGTGTCTTGAAAACCTCTTAAATTAAGCTTTAAGAATTTGCAATAAAAAGTAGAGTGGTCCATTAAAAAAAATTCAAGGTGACCTTGTCCTGACCTTGGGAATGTCATTCAAAGTGATACAATTAGTAAATAGATCCTTTAGAACTCTACTATTATTTGAAACACTTTTTTGTAACATGCTTAGTTTTCAAGATTTTTCGCGGTACCGGTATTTTTTATACCCTGTATATATATGTACATATATTTAATTGTTTACTTATATATATAAATAAATATATGTATTTATTTATAGATGCATTTTCTTTTCTTAAATATTTTTGTTTTGACTTCTGTTGTCAATTGTAACTCGTGTAAAGTGACTTTAAAATAATCATAACGCTCTCTATGTATTGCGTGTCTTTTTTTATGTTATATTCTTTTTCTTATCCCAGACAGCATAGACCTGCAAAATATGTTCTAAAGACATCCGGAAAATGTGCTATTTTTAAGGACGCACTTTGAATGTTTTTAAGATGTCACTTGAAAGTTTGTGCTGTGCGGGATTTTTTTCAATGTTTTTATCTATTCTAGTTGTTTTTTCTTGATCTATTTCTCCTTTTTTTCTATTTTCTTATTCCATTTATCTTTTCTACTTCTATCCTTTCTATCTTAGCTTTTATCTGTTCTGTTTTATCTATATTCTTTTTGGAAATACACAACATTGGTTTTGTAAATAGTGTATTAAGTTTTATACATTTGTATTTATTTATATTTTTATTTAAACATTGTTGAAACATGTAAAATTATTTCACTTATTTTAATTATTAGGTTTTATGCTAAAAACGTATATATAAACATTTATTACAATATTGGACAAAACAAATGTTTTACATAATTTTTGACGAAAGAAACCACCACCTTCTCGCGGTTTCCGTTGAGCAACAATGTGTACGTAGTTCATTTCTAAAAAACTTAAATACAATAAAATTCTTATTGCAAGAATATTTTTTTCTTTTAATTTATATTATATATAATTGCGAGTGCAAAGTAAAAAATATATTATCAGAATACTTTTTACGTAACAAACAACGTTAAAAGATATTTTTATCTATATGTATTTTATATTAACAATAATTTTGCTAAATGTATACTTAAGTATACTTTTCTTTTTTTTTGTTTAAAACAAAAAAACGTACATATTGGCCAAGAATGGATTTTTATTCTTTACTTTTTATTTATGCTCCTCATATGTTTCATTTTTCTAATTATTCTTTTATGGTGATAATATTTTTTTTTTTTATCGAAATGTTTCTGTAAGTAATAAGTGCAAGAACAAGAGCAAACGCCGAAAAATGATAAACAGCTGTTAGCGCGAGGCTTAGCCGCTCGCGTTAGCCGCGTACGCTATGCCCATGTCGAAANAAAGAGACAGTAGACATATCTCTGTTCTCTTCTACCGCCCAAAGACGGACAAAGCGTCGAGCGCACACGTACACGGCTGCTTGCCTGTGTGTGTATCCTTTCCACTTGCTGCAGCGTGCTGTAAAAGAGTCAAAACTAGGCACACTGCCTGTGACAAATAAGGCCTCTGATACTGTGCTCCTGTCCGATATTCACGATATGATATTTTTACTCTCGGCAAAGCTTGGTTCCTTGAGTTCCAAATTTGATAGCTTTAAACGTCCTTTAGATGGCCTTGATGAACTACATCAAAACATTGACACTATCAACAACAAGTTTCAGAATCTTGAAGGAGTTCTTGCCAATCTTGAGATTATAAATGCTTCTGTTGATTGTCTATCGAATGCTGTCGTCCTAACCACGAGTTATAGGTTTCTGGAGGCGAGACTTGCCAGTGTGAAATATCATTATGGTGCGCTTTGGAGCTCACCGTCTGGAAGATCTGAACGGAGGGATCTACCGGAGGTGGCTGCACTGGAGCGTCGTCTCAATCAATTTGAAAACGCGCAACGAGAACAGGAATTAATTATCTTCGGTCTACCAATGCGTGACGGGGAAAATCGTTTGGATGTCTTGATTTTTATTGCAGCGAAACTTAAGATATTCTTTAATAAGTTGGAGATAGTAGATGCTTTTCGGCTCCGTGCTGTTGAGTCTCGTTCTCTGGTAGTTCGATTCGCTTCTGTCGCTGCGAGAAATGAGTGGCTCTCGTCAAGTAGAAGATGCGTTATATTTGCCCATGATATTGACTCATCTTGGTCCGATGCCAGGATCAATATCTATGAGAGATCTACCGCGTCTGAACATATTTTTGAGGAGGCAAGGCGTCAAGCTGTTGTTTATGGTATTATATTTGTATGGATGCGTCGTGGAATTACATATTTTAAGCGCGAGAACTCTTGCGTTTGTAAATACACCACTGCAAATGATATGTATAACGATCCTTACACTGCGTCTTCCTCGGCAACGAATTCAATATTGCAATCGGGTATTTCTCATCCGATATCTTATGTCGCTCAGACCGCTCCTGTTTCGATCAGTGCGACACAATTCAATGCGCCTCCGTTTGTGCCAACATCATCTCACTTTCAAGCTACTAACCAGGATTGACGCTCATTCGAGGGTACAACGGATTTTCGTAACTCATCACCAAATATATTTGCCAGATCTCCTTTCTCGTCATCGCTCTTTTCCTTCTCCTTCTCTCCTACCTTACCGTCTGTTGTTTCTTCAACCTCTGTCTCTTCTATATCATCGCATTGTCACTTTCGTCCTACATCCTCGTTTAACTGTCTCCGAGTAGCGCATATCAATGTTTGCTTTTTCCACACTTTGCACTTGTAAAAGATATAATTACCTATTTTCATCTCGACATTCTAGCTATTACTGAGACCTAGTTGAAGGAGAGACATGTTTCGAATGTATGTACCATACCGAGTTATAATTTTGTTCGCTTTGACAGAATCAGCTCTTGCTCTCGAGGGGGTGGTGTAGCACTCTTTATCCGCGACTTATTTGTCTTCTCTATACTTGATTCTAATATCCATTTCTCTTTTTCTTTCACTGATATTGTCGATATTATAATTTCTTTACATAAAAAACGCTTAGCGGTATTTTTAGTATACATGCCACCACAATCTTCATTAACGGAATTGTTGCTATTTGAAACCATCTTAGCCAACGTAATCTTAAATGCAGACTACGTTCTTTGTATGGGTGATTTCAACATAAATTTACTAAATCCTAACGACTCCGTGACCCGGCTTATAAATAATATCATTTTTTTTTACTGAAACAGTTAATAGCATCTCCAACGCGCATTTCAAATACCAGTGCCACACTTTTAGTTCTTATAATGTTATTTGACAGCATCCCTGTCATTGAGGCCAGTGTGTGCGATGATTTCGACATTAGTGATCACATGATTGTATATGCGTTTATCAATATGGAACGCCCTCGTCGTCAAGCTCGTTTATCTCTGATAAGAAAACTTAGCTATATCTCTGATGAGGATCTAGCTAATGAATTGCACCAGGCTGACTGGTCTTTATTTAACAACTCTACGAACCTTGACGACATGGTTGCGATTTTCACTCGAACACTTTTGTCAATCTTTGATCGTCTTGCGCCTCTCACTTTAAAGCGTATTAAAAAGACTCAGCTCTACGATGCTGTGCGTAAACTAATCAAATTAAAAAGAACAGCTCTGTTAAATTATAAGCGATCAAAAATTTCTTCTAACTGGCAGCGATTTAAAACATTGCGTAATATGACTGCTACGGCTATACGAGCTGAGAAAAGTGCGTTTTTAAATTCTCTTGCGAATGTTTCCCCACGTTATTTCAGGCAAAGACTCTCTCTACAAGGCTTTTTCAAATCTCTTTCCTGCTCATCTTTTCAATCCTGACTTATATAACTCACACTTCATTGATTCACCACCTTCTTCTTTCTGTGCACTATCCTTAATTCAAAGATACTTCGATTCCGCTCTTGTTACTTCCAGTACTACTTACTACTCTTTAAGTTTTCTCCTATAACTCCTGCCACTCTTTACTCTATCATGAAAACTATTAAATTACCTTCTGCTGGGCCTCATGATCTATCAGGTTCGATGATACTTTTCTGCTTGCTTCACTGCGTTGATCTTCTCTTATCCATCATAAATAACTGTTTAACTACAGGAAACTTTCCGTCAGCTTGGAAGCAACTGGTTGTTTTTCTTATCCCAAAAACCCAAAATCCGTTCTCTCTTTCCTCCTTCCGTTCTATCTCAATTCCTCCCTTCTTATCTAAAATATTAGAGCGAGTCTGCTTTTATCAACTATCTGTATTATTTCAATCAATAAGTGCAATTCCAACTTTTCAATCTGGTTTTTGTAGGCATCATAGCACAACCACCTCTCTTCTCCATATTTCCGACTCCGTTCTTAAGTCCTATGATACAGGCTTTTTCTCTGCCTTGATTGGTCTTGACTTCTCCAAAGCATTTGACACAGTTAACTATGAGCTTCTCCTTGCTAAACTACAATAATATGGCCTATTCTCTTCTACAATAAAATTTTTCCGTTCCTTCCTTATCGGTCGTCTTCAGAGAGTTTTTATTTGTGATCCTTTGCTTAGCTTCTCATATTTACGTCCTTTTACCTCAGGTGTTCCTCAAAGCTCGATCCTTGGTCCTATCCTCTTCAATATCTTTGTCGCTGATTTGCTCAAGCTCCACTTAGAATCTAATCTGTACATGTATGCTGATGATGTTCTTCTGTTTCTATCTTTTAAAGTTCCCGAAGCTGCTGTTGCGGCTAACAATCTGAATAATGATCTATTTCTGGTAGCTTAATGGGCCAGCTCTAATGGTCTGCATCTTAATCCATCTAAATCTGCGTGTATGATTGTAGGTGATGTTCGTCTTCCTTTTTCCCGCTTTTTCTCGTTTAATGTGTCGATCAACAATAAAAATTTTAATGAAAGAAAAACAAGATTATTGATTACAATCTTACTTGGAGTATACTTCACATGCCTACAAGCTATTGAATACTTAGAATCCCCTTTTACTATTTCTGACTGTTCGTATCATGCCGTCATCGTCTTTAAAAATCCTTGGTGTTTATCTTGATTCGTCCTGGTCCTTTGAAAATCATGTGTCTGTTAAATGTAGAATGGCATATGCTCGTCTTCGTATGTTATTTCCTTTTTGTCGCATTTTGTCGCTGCCTCAAAATCTTAATGTATCTCAGTCTTTTGTACTGTCCTTTTTTGATTATACTGATACAATATACATTCCTTGTTTATCGCAAAAGATTCTAAATCGCAACCAACGTGTTCACAATTCTTGTCTTCGATTTTCATATGGTGTTCGTAAATTTGACCATATTACTCCCTACTTTGTTCGTTCTGGTTGATTGCGGATTTATCAAAGATATATTTTTCACCTGTGCTGTCTTGTACATAATATTCTTCATGTAGATACTCCTTATTATCTTCGTGCTCTGCTTTGTTCAAATGAGGATGTTCACTCACTCTCTCACCTTTCTATCAGATACCGTAATAATTTGTCTCTACCTCGTCATCGTACACAAAAATTTTGTGGCGCATTTTCTTATATTGCAGTAAAGTACTACAATTTCCTGCCAGCTAATGTTTGTGCTATTAACTCTAATCAAGTTTTTCGTGTAGCGGCTATCGTATATCTCTACTTATTTGTAACTCGTCACACTTATTTTCAATTACCTTAAAATTATCACCTGTTATCTATTCTTTTATAATATGTGTTCACCGGTAGGGCTTAGAATCAGCACAAGCTGCTGCTGCTACACCGTTTGAGTCTCTTTATTACTCTGGAATATTTTTTTGTATACGCTTCTAACTGTTATTGCGGCTCAATAAAATTATTATAATATTATTGTTATTATTGTTATTATTTGTTATTAGTGTTATTATTGTTATTATTGTTATTGTTGGTATTGATATTATTGTTATTATTGTTTTTACTGTTATTATTGTTATTATTGTTATTATTGTTATTATTGTTATTATTGTTATTATTGTTATTATTGTTATTATTGTTATTATTGTTATTATTGTCAATATTGTCATTATTATTTGAAACCAATTAACTCTATAACCTCTCAACTTTATAACCCTGAACCCTTTAACTCGTTAATTCCTTGACTTCAAATTCCAATAAGTCCAGTATTCCAGTAGTCTGTGTAAATTAAGTGGACATTTCGATTCTTTTATTGTGGATCATTCTCAACACTGTATAAATTGAAAACAAAAGAATCGAAACGTCACTTAATCTACACAGACTACTGTTGCAATTTATTTCCACTGTCACCTTGAACCTATGGCTCTTTGGTTTACGTGTTTCTTATAGTTTTTCTCCGCTGAACCTTTAACTTTATTATTGATTGAATTATAGGGTTTTTTGAGAGTATGTCCAAAACCTGACGTGATAGTGTTAAATGGATTCCGGATTCGGTTTCAGCGACCCCAAAAACATATAGTAAACGTGGTCTGACCCCTAGGCCAGAAAATTGTTTTTGTGTGGCTGTGTAATCAACGAGACGGCAAGGCGGAACGAGAGGAACAGCGGAACAAACCGTCAGCGAGTCGCTTCAACGCCGAGTTCTACAGCTCTATTACAACCCCGCTGCTGCATGGCTTTGCATGATTCACTGCTTGCTTTGCTGCTGCATTTCTGCGTCTGCGGACGATCTGCTACTAATAATCTTAAGCATCACAGAAAGTCGTAATATTTCGCGGTATGCTGATCCTGCTGCTTGATTCTAAAGCGAGCTTGCGAGCCACGCTGCATAACCCCGTGATCTGATTGGTCAACACGACCTACCCCACGCGACCTCAGCGCTATCCGGCGTATCGACCGTTTATCGAGCTAGATCCTTGTGTTCTTGGTCGCTGACAGCCGTATTGTACGCTTTTTCCGTCGGGCTCCCGTATCGTTTGTCGTGCTGCGAGTGAAGTTCTTGAGTTGCAATTCTTGTTGTTCGCGCTGTTCTTGTGTCGCTTGTGTGTGCCTGCTCGCTGCTGCTGAGCCGAGAGTCGAGCTGCAGAGCCCCGAGGTTGTCGCAGAGGACAACCAAAACGTTTACATAGCCGAGGACGACAACGTACGGTGAGATGCCCGTTTTCATTTTGTAAGCCACAAATCCGCGTTGTCGAAGCGTCGTGTCGAGACTAGTCGTTGCCTCTCGCGTTTTGTTTACATTTGGCAAAAACACGTCCTTCGCCTTTTTTTGGAATTTTTGGCAGTAGCTAGAATCGAGCCTCACGGGACTTCGTGGCAGCTATTCGGATAATTAGATGCACCCTTCAGGACCTAGCCCCCCCTCTACTTTGTCCGAATTGATTCAAAAGTATTGCAAAATTACGAGCTATTTATGAGCTTTTGAACCCACCAGGTTAAAAGTTTTAAGCTCATTTAACGGAGCAAAAATTGCAAGTTTTTGGTAAGGGAGCTGAGTCCCTTTGGACTGCGCTCCTCCTCTACTTAAAACTGCAGTTGTTATAATAATTGTTTGTAGAACTGTATATAATAATTTTGTAAATATATATACACTAGTATTTGTAGTAAAAATAATGTATTAATAATACATAATACAAAATGAACGAATAAACCAAATGAGCATTAAGTCTAAGGTGGTGACAGAATGAAAAAACTAATTTATGTGTGATATGTAGACGTTTCGATCAATATATTTCTGATCATCTTCAGTAACTGTATGTAACAATAAATTTTACAGAAAAATATTAATAACAATATGCCAGAAAGATACGGAAATACAATCAACAGTTAACTAAAACAAAATAGAAAATATAAAAATGAAAATTAGATATGTACGTACCTAAATTGACAAGATCAAATCTGCAACTGTCAAAGTGAGTCAGAGTAAACAACAGCGAAAATAGAAATTACTAAGAGGTAGGATAGTTCAAAGGTCTGCAAAGATCAATTTCGAATAAGTTTTGTCAAATGAATAAAAAAAGTCAGAATAAGAATCAAGATGTTAAATTAAAAAGAAGTAGTCAATTTTTTTTTTTTAAATAAGTAATGAAAAAATTTACTCTTAAATGCAAAATCAAAAACCAATGAGTTCATATCGTTATCGCCGACACACAAAGAGACGGACACAAACATGACTGTCACACATCGCAGTTAAGATACAAATAAGAGGTGTCATGTAACAAACACGCAAACAGATTGAAGATCCGAGAGACGGCAGAGAGGATAAGTAACACGTGACTAACAAAACTTCTTGATTAAAGGAGTGTATATAGGATCAAGAAGTTCTGTGTCTTTCATAGAATTGACATAATCTTGCATTTTTATGTGCAACATCTCCGAGATTAGTCTTTTATAATAAAATTGTTCAGAGTCTAAAATTTTAACTTTATTCCATTGGAAATCATGGCCCAAATCGCTGCGGTGTTTATTAACTACAGATTGTTTTTCGTAATTTTGATAAAAATTTCGATGATGTTCAGCTAATCTCGTTTTTAGTTGTCTTCCAGTCTGGCCTACATAAGATGATTCGCAAGAAGAACAATTGATTTTATAGATAACATTGTTTTTAGAGCCATGTTCCAACTTGTCTCTTTGTAAGATTTAATAAATATCTTCAAGTTATTTAAACTTCTGAAAGAGACTTTAAAATTCATTTTTTTTAGAATTCTACTTAGATTGTCAGTAATCTCGAAGACGAACGGAATAGTGAAAAACCTCTCGGCCTCTCCCACAACATTGTTAACCTGCGTAGTACCTCGCATGGTATTGAGTTTGGTGGCAAAATAAATAAATGATATAATCTTTTGTGTAAATGTTTAAATATGAGGTCTAACGGATAGTCGTTGGATAATAAAATAGTTATCGCTTTGGACAAGTTGTCCTGATGATGCTTAGGATGTGAGAGTAAAATCGATCTGTCGAATACATTGTAAATAATGCCAATTTTTTGTTGGAGGGGATGGCAAGAGGAGAAGCTGAGATACCTACCTGAGAAAGTAGGTTTTTGGTACCAGTTCAGAGAAAGTCTGTTATCAACAACAGTAATAGAAATATCAAGGAAATTTATCGTTCTATTAGATTCTAATTCAATGGTGAATTTCAACCTCGGATGGTAAGCATTGAAAACATTAAAGATTAAGTCGATTTTCTGTCTAGGGGCTGCAATCAAAATATCATCAACGTACCTGTAATAAAACGGTAAAGTGATGCCCAATTCATTAAGACAATGTGTCTCTAGATCTTGTAAGACTATGTCCGCTATTATTGGGTAAAGAGGAGAGCCCATAGGGGTTCCAAACGTTTGTTGATAGGTAGTGTTATTAAAGTTGAAAAAGGTGGAAGAGAGGACAAACTTCAAAGCAGTGATAAAAGGTTCAAGTGGAATAGAGGGGGCGTGTTCCGTTTGACCACAGTACGATT
>NW_018021251.1:36773-45890 GCF_002006095.1 Pseudomyrmex gracilis | reverse complement strand
TGTCGAATAAATTTGTGTCCAATAATTTTGTGTCCAATAATGTGGTGTCGAATCGATCGGTGTCGAATCGTACTGTGGTCAAATGGAACACGCCCGTTATCACTTATATGATCCCACCTTCTTCTCACGCCATCCAACGCTAAGTCCAACTGGACATTGGTAAAAAGCAAAGTAACATCCAACGACAAAAGAACATCCTGTTCTTTTAATTTCAAGCCAGATAGAACTTCAAATAGTTCAAAACTGCTTTTAACAAAACTAGGTGGTTTAGGTAGATTTTTTAGTAAGATATTATGTAAGAAAGTAGCAAATTTATATACAGTAGTACTCACGCAAGAAACGATGATTCTATAATAAACGATGATCAGAAATATATTGATCGAAACGTCTACGCATAAATTAGTTTTTTCATTCCGTCACCACTTTGGACTTAATGCTCATTTGGTTTATTCGTTCATTTTGTCTTATGTATTGAGCTATATAGATTAACTTTTATAATACATAATAATTAAAAAACTGACTAATCGACGCAAAACTAGAGTAGTAATATGTGTTAAGATAGTGAGGTTTGAAAATATAATCTATAAGATGTAATTGTTGCTGTTTAGCAGTAAAATCGTACAAAAAACAAATTAGTTTATTGATTTATTAATTTAGTTATTTATTTACTTTTATGTTTATTTCTGTGTGTGTTATGTAACAATTATGTGCATTAAATCTGAAATATAAAATACTATTGTTCTAAAAGAGATAAAGACCACTTAGAGTTAAGAATCAAATTACGTAATGAATCATAGAGCAACTGAAACATTATTCATGTATGATTTGCTACATTTAGTGAACTTCCAATTATTATAAGTAATAAAACAAAGAACATCATATATTTTTTTAAATTAAAATATGAAAAATTATAACATTGATATCTATTATAAGTAATAAAACAAAGAACATCATATATTTTTTTAAATTAAAATATGAAAAATTATAACATTGATATCTATTTATCTCCACCACTGTGGGTGAGTTGGACCATTGTATATCAAAAATAGATATATCTCTACTTAAATACAAGTTACAATTTTTTAACTATTGTTTTACCAAAAATATTATTATACTTAATCGTAGGTGTACTTTACACTGTTTAATAAAACCGCACTGTTTTTTTAGTTGTACTTTATAATTTTCTTCTATTCATTTCTCCTTTTTGAATAACATCTTTAATTGTTTTTTGGTCCACTTGCCTTTTTCTTAGGCATATTTGCGGTTATTTTGTTGACTAAAAATATTATATATATTGTAAGTATAATGTATATTTGTGGTAAGTAATGGTAAGTATACTATAAATGTAATAGTAGTAAGTTGTTATAATTTGTGTGTGTGCGTATGTTTGCGTGTGTGTGCGCGCGCGCATAAATGTGAAATATGTGTTTCGAGTGACACTAAGATATATGACATAATATAAAAAAATTTATAAAGTTTTATGGTATCGTAACTAAAATAGGATATTTGTCATGTACAAAATAATAAAAAATAAAAATATGTATCTATATTATGTTATACATATGAAACCATCCTCTACATTCACATCAATGGTACTACGTTGTGGCTTTTGCGGTAAACAATATATTGAAGTATATTGTCTCATATTTGACTTCCTGGGAATTATTGATGTGTATTCGAATATATATATATATATATATATATATATATATATATATATATGTTTCTTTTAAAATCTAAAAAAGAAATAACATTAAAATCATAATACATAATAAGTATTAACATTTAATTTAATAATAAAATGTGATAATTGTTTTCTGTACAATTTGTATATATATATATATTAGCGTCAAAGTCCCGGCAGTCTTAGGATTGACTAGTCAATATCCGAAGTAACCAAGCGTTTTGGGCAAAGTCCAAAACAGTCTTTTTTTCGGGTTTTGACCGTTGTGTTTTTAGTCTATCTCAAGAATAACCAACACGGCTGGTAAAAGTTAAACTCTAAAGAATCAAACCTTGAGCTGAGTACCGTTTTGCGCATTTAGTTGTACTATACATTACATGTACAATGAGTACAAAATAAATCGGAGGATGCGTCAATCAGACTCAATAGTCAAGTATTAAAACAAGACTAATTTTTTTATGTTCTTTTTGTTGGTGTTATAAACGTGTAAGCAGGGGAGGCTGCGCCTCCTGCACCAACCCCCTTAAATCTAAGCCAACTCTAACCTAAACTTTTTTTTTCTGCACTCTCCTTCGCAAAATTTTAACTCATTTTTATTGATATTCTAGTAACATAGGTTAGGGTTAGGTTGTGACCGGACGGAACGATGTTTGTAGTCTGTTTTCGGTCGCTGCCTACTTTACTCCTTTAAGTAAGAAGGATTATTGCTTGTTTTGTTGCAGAGAACGGACTCTCCGGACGTGGACCTTCTCCTGGAACTGATATAAAGAAACCATATTAGTATTAATAATTTTTTTATATTCTAAATTTGTAAATCACGAAAAGAATCTACAGTTTACAGATGCACAATCCTAAAGTAGTTAATTCATATAACATATCATATGAATATTAATACTATATTAATTAAATGAATTGAATTTCGTATAATATGCGTAAATATTTTGAGATTATATATCTGAAAAATGTAGATTCTTGTCATAATTTACAAACTAAAAATATTTAAAAAAAAATACTAATAACTTTCAATATTCAAAACACTTTTGAATTCTTTCAGTTTACTCATATGTGGTAATTCCTACAAAAATATAACGCATTTTGAAATGTTTTCCTATCATCAATAATATTACTTTTTCCAAGACTGTAAATCTCGGAAAAAAAATATAAATATATAAATATTATACGTCTTTTAAATAAAAATTATGTGCAAAGATTGACTTTGTTTAGACATAAGTTAGATAAAAACATTAAAGTTTAATGTTCTATACTATTTAATATAAACTTTCAATTTCTTTTTTTACAAATTGTCCAATATATATATATATATATATACAAGATCATCGAAAAGTATCGGACCCCCTTAATATCATCAGTTAGAATGCATTTTGGCAAAAATGTTTAATAGAAAAGTTGTATAGTTTTAAGCGAGGAGTAAGATAATGACCTTGACTTTGATCGTGACCATGTCCTTTAAAGACATTTCAAGGTCAACCTTATTCTTTTTTAATGTAACTCATTACATTTTATTTCATATTGTTATAGCTTATCCCGAGAGCTTTCCAAAACACTATAATAAAACATTTTTTCATTAAGTACATTTTGAGTTATAAAGGTTTGAAGTTAACAATTTGTTAAGTGGCATGTGATTCCAGCCAGTTAAGGCAAGAGTGGCGTGTGGGTCCGGCCAGTTAAGACAAGAGTGGCGTGTGGATCCGGTCAGTTAAGGCAAATTTCATTCCAATTGGTCAGCTTGGGCAAAATATTCAATTGTATCAAACAATTCACGACAAATGTTCAAATTGTTGCTCTTTAACAGCTTGGCAATGTGCCAATCTGTTATAAACAGCTGAAACCGCATTCCGGTACGTTTCCGGCGGTATTAGTTCTATCTGTCGAGTTATTCTCTCTCTTAAATCATCTAAATCTTGAGGCTTGGTGGCATAACCTTTACTTTTCAAGTAACCCCACAAAAAAAAGTCAAGTGGGGTCAAGTCCGGAGACCGAGGTGGCCACTCAATATGACCCTTTTGCCCTATCCACCTGAAAGACCTCATATAAATATTGACGGACAATGACATCATAATGAGGTGGAGCTTTATCCTGTTGGAAATAAATCCTATCCATATTTTCACCAGCTATGTCTCGAATAGCTGGAACAATTTATTCGCGAAGCATGACTGTGTATACCTGTGCTGTCAAATTGCCTTCAATAAAGAAAGCGCCAACTGGTCTACTATTAAGAATACTAGCTCATACGTTAACTTTTTTGGATATTGGGTATGATTGTCTCTTTTCCAATGAGGATTAACGTCACTCCAGTACCTACAATTGTGTCTATTTACATTTCCAGTCAGTTCAAATAGTGCCTCATTGTTTTAGAAAGTCACTGCTTTTTTTGAGGTTAGAGCAGGTCAAGGTTTGTGAATAACGAGGCCGGTTGTAAAATTGAGAATGTGTTGTATTTGATGTATGCACAGTCTACAAGTCTTCCACTGACGCACTACTAAATGTTCCACAATATCACTGATACAAGACAGAGCTTTTGTGTAGCACATACATAACACATAGAGGCGAAAACCGGAACCTGCGCACCAGAGAGCTTGTAACACGTGGTTTTTTTTCTGGACCGCCTTTAGAGGGCGCAGTGGCCTCTTTGGCAGCTTTGCGCGCGCAATTTGAATCGCTTAATCCTTAACA
The DNA here is from genome assembly GCF_002006095.1 of Pseudomyrmex gracilis. NCBI lineage: Eukaryota > Metazoa > Arthropoda > Insecta > Hymenoptera > Formicidae > Pseudomyrmex > Pseudomyrmex gracilis. Next base: position 41,512 of record NW_018021251.1, on the reverse strand, counting down.
TTTATAAAAAAAAACATTATTATTAAGTAATAAAGGATCGTCGACAATCATCTCCAACATAAAATCACAAAAGTCGATGCGTCTATCGAAATCGTCTTTGGACAACTCTTAGCACTAATGGAGTTTGTATGGATGCCATATACTCAATTTAAAAATTTTACTGCCAGATGCATGACCGATTTCGTGTTCTTGTGCAACACGATTGATGGAAATATGGAAATGGGGAGTTTCAACGAAAGACGTTAAACATGTAATGCCTTATCATTATTTGTTGCTGTTTTACGTCTACCAGATCTTAAGCGGCTTTTAACGCTACCAATGTCCTCGAGACGTTGAATAGTACGGATTACAGTACTTTTAAACATCCTATTATTTTCATTCCAAAAATTTTTATTAAATAATCGCGTTAATGTTTTATACCCTCTATGTTGATCTCCCCATTCTCGCATCATTAACAGTGTTATTCGATTTTTTTCAGAAAGCTCCGCAATTCTTAATTAGAGCAAAGAAAAATTAATCAAATAAGTGATAGGAAATTGATCTAAATAATTAAGTAGAGAAAAGTACTAATTATTAAGTGTTGGTCCAACTGTTGATTTGTTTATTTCAACCGCACTAGCAAAAAGCTCGTTGAGCAACTGAAAATCTAATAGATCAATTAATAATATTTACGAAAAAATTCTGGGCTATTGGAAACAAAAGGAAGATGTTTGAGACAATCAATTAAAGCGCAATGGCTTCTTTTGTTACAGAAAAAATTTTTGCAGCTGTTTGTGTTTGTCTACGAAGTAACTGCTGCTCGCTAAGAAGAAGACAGCACTGCATCAAAGATTAAAACCAGTGGTCCGTATTGTTTGCTCAAAAGTTCGTACATTGGTGCCTGCGAGAGTGAGAGAATAAAGATCGGCCCCGCCAACGCTTTCGAGCAGATTCCCGCTAACGCTGTAACAATGCAAATCGTTACGGCCGGAACCGACCATCCGTCCTGGCCAAAAACGCGGCGCTTAGCGCCAAATAATAGCTCCAGAAATCAGCGTATATTAGATATACGCTGACGGATTGCGCGCCGCCCGCACCGCGCGTTTCCCCGCGCCGCGAAACGGCCTGCGCGCCGTCCCCGTACTGCGCGCTACCCCGCGCCTACAAGTACCTGCTGGTACCGCGCCCGCACCGCGCGCCTCGTCGCGCCACGAAACTCACAGCGACAAACAAATATCTGTTTATTCGCGCATCCTTGTCAACCCCCGCCCCGGGGAAAATTCGCGTATAAAAGCCGGCCCGAAAATCAAGGAAATCAGATCTGCTCCAATCTCCGGGTCTAAGAGTAGCACTCAGGGAAGCTTCTTCTCGGTCGGGCAAACCGACAGCAACTCAGAGATCCGCTCCGCTCCGAGGGAATCTTAGATTCTCTGCCGGGTAAACCGGCATCCGCTCCGCTCCGGGGAATCTTGTATTCTCTGCCGGGTAAACCGGCATCCGCTCCGCTCCGGGGAATCTTGTATTCTCCGCCGGGTAAACCGGCATCCGTTTTGCTCCGAGGAATCTTGTATTCTCCGCCGGGTAAACCGGCATCCGCTCCGCTCCAGGGGGAATCTTGTATTCTCCGCCGGGTAAACCGGCATCCGCTCCGCTCCGGGGAATCTTGTATTCTCCGCCGGGTAAACCGGCATCCGTTCCGCTCCGCTCCGGGGAATCTCTGGATTCTCCGCCGGGTAAACCGGCTTCCTCTCCGCTCCGTTCCGGGGAATCTTTGGATTCTCCGCCGGGTAAACCGGCATCCCTTCCGCACCGCTCGGGGAATCTTCCGGTTCTCTGCCGGGTAAACCGGCTATCTTCCCGCTAGAAATCCCTCCGGGAATCTCACGATTCTCCGCCAGAGACGCCGGTCTGCTTTCCATTGAAACCGTGCGTGGAGAATAGCGTTTTCTCCAACCATCTTTTTCCGTTGGAGCCGCTCCAGGGGAATAAGCGAAGAGCGACAATCAGAAAAACCTAGCGTAGAAAAATCGGCCGAACGACAAAGTTTACTTTCGGAAGAAAGTGACTTTTCGGCGTAGTAATAATTTTTCCGCAAGAACCGATAAATACAGTTTGCAACGCGACCTTATATAAATCTCTCTCTTTCAATCGAAAAAGAGACTTTCTCCGCAATAAAGACTGTTTCTCGCGATAAGACGCGTTTTCGAGCGTTACCGCGGATCTTGCGCTTAAAGAAACAAAACATCTAGCCAAGGCTCCCGAACGGCCTTGACCGAGTCGCGCCGTTTAAATCACCGCCTATCTGCATATCTTAGTTTTTGTATATATTTCTTTCTGGAGAATTGAACGAACCGGCTAAACACGTGACTTTCTCACGCATTATTCTGAGAATCACCGCACCGTGAATTCTTCCGTTTGATCTACTATTTTTTTTTTTGTTATTTTTGTATATATTATTTTTAAATTCTGTTTTATTTGAATAAATCTTGTTCGTTTGTTACTTTAAATTACCGAGTTCACTCTTTTTCTTACCTTTCCCTGAATCCGACGAGCTACTCCGCAACAATTAAAGATATAAAAGAACGGAACATTTTCTCACAAAAAATAGAACCGTTACAACGCCTTCGGACATCACACATTCGAGCAACTTTTCGCGATCACTTTCGGGCAGTTTTCCGCCGTTGTCTCCTAGCATAACCGCTTGAAGCCGTACAACTTTGCTATTGGACATGTTTCCAAAATGCATTCTTACTGAAAATATTAGGGGGATCCGACACTGTTTGATTAGTGTATTTTCTTTAAACCAATTAATTGGTCTCATTATTCCGCGCACAAAAGTATTAAAGTTATAATTACTGAAAACTAAATAATATTTTACTTGATATTTTACATTTTGTGTCAAAAAATTGTTAACTTCAAACCTTTATAACTCAATAAGTACTTAATAATAAAATGTTTTATTTTAGTGTTTTCGAAAGCTCTCGAGATAAGCTATAAAAATATGCAATAAAATGTAGGAAGTTCCATGTAAAAAAATAAGGTTGACATTGAAATGACCTTACAGGACATGGTCAAGATCAAAGTCAAGGTCATCATCTTACTCTTCGCTTGAAACCATACAATTTTGTTATTGGACATTTTCTTCAAAATGCATTCTAATTGAAGATATTACGGGGGTCCGATACTTTTCGATGACCCTGTATGTACAGAAGAGTGCACCATATTGTGCCGCGTGAGGAAAAGTATTTTTCCTCCGGCTGCTTCTACTACCGTGCGCCGTTCTCCGCGCGCGACCCGAGATCCGATCCATATACTGCGATATACGGTCGATAATACCGACGCTTGTGTGTTATTATTATAATCACAAGCATCGAAAAAAAAACAATTTGTCAAAAATTCTGTACATCAAAATCTGACAACGGAGTTTCGTTAATAAACCGTCAAGTTTTATATGTTATACGTATAAAATATAATTTTGGAGCATAAAAAGAAAGGTAGTCGATATTGTCAATAACCGCGTCGGTATTATATAGGAGTATAGTAGGAGCAGCTGGAGGAGAAATACTTCTCCTCACGCGGCACGATATGATGCACTTCTGTGTACATATAGAGTAATCAATACAAAAGTGGTTAAATATATTTATATGCGATCCAATACCCGCTCTTATGAAATCAAATAATGTGATTAAAATAGTCTTGTTATTACTGCGTTAGTATTAACGCTGTTCTTCGTTTTCCGGCGGCGACGTAAGGTGTTGAGGTGTTTCTGCTGCCTCCGCCATGTCACCTGGCAAAGGGGAGACAACCTCCAAACCCGTCGGTTGCAAGGTTACATTGTAGAGGGAGTGCAGGGAGAGCGCAGCCCTCCTGCCTACATGCTTACAACACCAACAAAAAAAACATGAAAGACTTAGGATGTGATGCCATGCACTGTTATATTTTTCGTAACGCGTAACGCCTAGCCAATCAAAGAAATTACGTGTTTAATATGGTTTATATTTTATTTTTTACGCGTTACGCGTTACACAATGAATAACAGTGCATGGGATCGCACTTTCGTTTTGGTTTAATACTAGTCTATCCGATTGAGTCTGATTGACACATCTTCCGTTTTATTTTGTGCCCATCTGGGATTGACTAGTCAAAGTTTGAAGTGATAAAACGAAGTTTTCACAGAGTTTTCAACTTTGACAAGCCGTGTTGGTTATTCCTGAGATAGACTAAAAACACAACAGTGTCACAACCTGAAAAAAAAAACTGTTTTGGACTTATCCAAAACGCTTGGTTACTTCAGATATTGACTAGTCAATTCTAAGATTCCCGGGACTTCGGACTTTGACGTTACCATATGTATATATATGTATATATACTCATGTATAGACATATACAAGGTGTCCCGCAACTTACGACCGTAACTTAAGTGACTTATTCTTGAGACGATTTTGAGACGAAACTTCAAATATCATATTGTCGAGGCTATAATAGTTTTTGAATTATAAGCGTTTAAAAATGATCTATTGGATGGTCTATATTTCGCGCGTTCAGGTACGGCGCACTGTGCGCGATACTGTGTTCTTATATCTTGATAGTTAGATAATGAAATAAAAATTATCTCAAAAAATTTTGTCATTAAATCACATTTTAATACATATAATTAATAAAGTTTGTATGTAAATAAAAACAATTTCATCAAATTCTTGCAAATTTTTAATTATAACGTTTTTGACAAACTGTCAAAGTTATAGTATGAAACTAGTAGC
>NW_018021251.1:20871-30449 GCF_002006095.1 Pseudomyrmex gracilis | reverse complement strand
AATAAGCCGGAATATAGGGATTTCAAAAAGTGTTGTNCAAAGCATTCTAAAACGCAATCAAATGCACGCATATCATTACACAAAAGTGCAAAATTTATGGCCGGAAAATTATGCGCGACGTATAAGTTTTTGTAACTGGATAATAGAACGTGATCTAGAAGAATTTGATTTTGTACATAAAATATTATTTTTGGACGAATCTCTTTTTACTAGAGAAGGCAGTTTTAATGTACATAATTATCATATATGGTCGGATGAAAATCCGCATAATACAATATTTAGAAATTTTCAACGCAGATTTAAAATCAATTTGTGGGCTGGTATATTTAATAATAAAATTGTAAGTTTGTTTTTTTTATATTATCTTGTTATTTATTACTTTTAAAAAAATAGGAAAATATTTAAAAAGTATTTGATTAATTGCAGATCGGACCATTCGAATTCTCACATAGAATTAATAGTAGAATTTACAGTAATTTTTTGCAAAACGAATTACCAATATTATTAGAAGATTTACCGTTAAATCAAAGACAAGAAATGATTTTTCAACAAGATGGTGCACCACCTCATTATGGGAGAAACGTTCGAGAATGTTTAGATCGAATGTTTCCAGAAAAATGGATAGGACGCGGCGGTCCACAAAATTGGGCACCCAGATCACCCAATCTTACCCCGTTGGATTATTTTCTTTAGGGACACATAAAAGAATATGTGTATCGCAAGCGTGTAAATAATTGCGACGAATTACGAGAAAGAATTATGGAAGCAGTTGGAAATATTACGGAAGATATAATAAGAAATGCAGAAAATAATTTGCTTCGTCGGACGCGTCTATGTTTAGAAGCGGGTGGAGAACATTTTGAACATTTGTTGTAATTTTATTTTGTTAATGTTATACTATGTTATTATTGTGTTATTTTATTGTTTTGCTGGTATTTTATTTCTAATGTAATGTATTTAGTTATTATCTAATGTATGTGTTTATTTATTTATTTATTATTTAATGTATGTATGTATTTATTTATTATATCTAATGTATGTAGTTATTATTATTATGTGACGTAAAATTAATTCTTAAGACTTGTTATTTGTTATTAATTTAAATTTGAAAAAATATTTCCTATTGTAATAAATTAAATAACTGTCATAAATAGAAAAATAATTTCAATTTCTCGAGTATTTAAAAAATTATTGATTGCAGCAACTTTACTACAAGCGAGAAAAATCAATACGCTAGCGCTACTAGTTTCATACTATAACTTTGACAGTTTGTCAAAAACGTTATAATTAAAAATTTGCAAGAATTTGATGAAATTGTTTTTATTTACATACAAACTTTATTAATTATATGTATTAAAATGTGATTTAATGACAAAATTTTTTGAGATAATTTTTATTTCATTATCTAACTATCAAGATATAAGAACACAGTATCGCGCACAGTGCGCCGTACCTGAACGCGCGAAATATAGACCATCCAGTAGATCATTTTTAAACGCTTATAATTCAAAAACTATTATAGCCTCGACAATATGATATTTGAAGTTTCGTCTCAAAATCGTCTCAAGAATAAGTCACTTAAGTTACGGTCGTAAGTTGCGGGACACCTTGTATATGTATGTATGTATATATATTGTGACGGGCACCTCGCGTTGGATGTTATGGCAGAGGTACCGCACAACTTCGGCACGTTTTCCGCTAATAAATAAAAGAAAAATTACTCATCAAATTTTGGTAGTTGGGCGCCAGGCGTGAATTTACACGCCGCACGACAAAATCTTGACTTTAAATATTATGATTCTCCAAATTAACATCGACGTGACGGCAGCATAATTTGGTAGCTCAGTTTGATAAGAAATACGGAGAGACATGGTCTCAGGAGGCAGTGTTTTAAATAATGGCAGAGAAACTTGATTGTTTAGTAGTATTTGCAATATATTTTAATAACAGCGGTTGCATATGATTCTGGACGGTCATCGGCCAGAAGGAATTTCGGCAGTACAAAAAGAATTAATCAGCGTAAAACATAAATAAGAAAAGAAGAAAAAACATAAAGAATAATACAACCAGAGAGACGTGAAAATTTTACATGTGTTACGTGCTTACGGTCGGCAACAAATTCAAGGAAATGAGTTCTTCGCCTTTATTTCCGCTCGCGACCGCGTATCAAGAATTTAATGTATTTTATCGCGCGAGAAGGGTCGCAGGATTTTATCTAGGCGGAGGAATGCGTATGCAAAACGCTAGACAAAGCGCACGGTCGGCGCGCGTTTGCCGCTTAGCGCAAATAAGATAATAAACGCAACGCTATATCGCGGCCCAACGGCTAAAAATTTCGGCACGATTCGTACTTACAACTCTCAATATATCGAAAAATGTAGAGAGAGATGGTATTCCGTATTTATAAATTACACGCTCCGTGAGAATAATAACGTGTAAACGCGGCACAAAGATACGACATACAAAATACAAAAAGAAATGAAAACATCACACGCACGACTGACGAGCAGGATTACGTCCCAATTGTTGCGCCCGTGGTACGACGAGAGAGCATCAAAAACAAGTCTTACGGCAACTACCAATATTATCAATTTTATTGTACAGACGGCGTCACTAATTCGAAGAATAGGCGCGAGGATCGGAAGGCAAGCGGGGCGGTTGCTTGTAGCGCCAACGGGCGCCGTACTAATTAACTAGTAGCAATCGGGTGTCCACAACTGGACACCCAATTTTGGGACTAATAGATATTTGGATCAACTGGACTTTTTATGTGATCCCCGCGCCTATTCTTCGAATTAATGACGCCGTCTGTACAATTAATCAAACATAATGATTACACGCGAATATACTGCACGGCATCGAGCTGACGCTAGACGTGCAGACTTGATCCGCGACGGTATACTATCAAAAAGAGAAAATATGCGAGAGAGATCGAGCAACTACTCACGTTCGCCGGCACCCTCTTTACGCAGCTTTCTCGAATCCTCAAAAATGATTCGGCAGCTCCCCTCAGTGCGCTTCCTCACTGCGTCCTATTCTCTCAGTTCCTCCTCAGGTCTCTTTTACGGCACTTACACTGGGCACAGTCAACACTCGTTTCAGGAGACGAGGAACTCACATCTGTCACGGCACGCACAACAATAAAGCTGATTCTTGCGGCAATTACTCTCGATGTCTCGCGCTGTTCGCCGCGCTAGGTAACAAGCCAATCGTATTCTTACTCTTGCGGCGCTGTGATTGACAGCGGCCACGTGCGTCTCGGCAACACATCGGCTCGTTGGCCGTAACCGGCCCGTTCTGTGTCAATTTTCACGTAGATAAGCTTATTTCGGCTCATCTCCTTGCATCACGAGGCCAAGAACTCCAAAGGGAGCTCCGCGCCGGTTTTTGTGGAGTCGGAGTGCTAGTATCTCCCGTTTTTCTATTCCGTCGCCGACATCATCGCCGAGCGCCTCGTATCTGTGACGTCCTTACGTCCCTGTGCCGTTGTCTGTCTCTATTGTCGCTCCTCTTTGCTCTACCTCGTCCGTCTCTACGCATCGTGAGCTGTTCTCTCTCTCTCTCTCTCTCTCTCTCTCTCTCTCTCTCTCTCTCTCTCTTTCTTTTTCTCTTTCTGCGCTGAAATTCACGACTGAATACCCGCGAAGCGACTTGCATAGCATTAATACACAAAATAATGACGCAATTAAACGCAATATAAGGTAGGCTGAAAATAATAGCAATAACAAATTAATATGCATTTTAGTACGCCAATTATTCGCTCAATATAACATAGGCGCCCCGCGTCTTTGCAAAATTAAGCGCATTCTGCGCTACGCGGCCTAACAAGCTGCTCTCCCTTAAATAATGGAAGACGTGAGCTCACCGCCTCCTGTGCCGGCCGAAATCATGTCCTTGTGACAGAAAGATGTCACGTCACAATATATATATTAGAAGTACAAATTAGTTCGGTGCGTTCTTTTTGTGTTCAAAAATGCATTTATTTCAAAAAAAAATAAATGAACAGATTACTTATTGTCTATCGCTGGCTACTACTTTTTCCCATTTTTCAGGCAATTTTCGAATTCCATCTCGAAAAAATGTCGTCTTTAATGGCGATCCAAATTTGGAGCCAATTTTCGATTTTTGCGAAATAAATGAACCGGTGACCTGCCAAGTCGTGCTGCATCCTTCGGAACAACCAGTAATCAGAAGGAGCAATGTCCGGAGAATACAGCAAGTGCGGTAAAACATTCCATTTGAGCGTTTCCAAATATTTTTTACGACTTTTGCGACGTGAGGCCAAGCGTTGTCATGAAAAAGAATAACTTTATCATGTCTTTGCTCGTATTTCGGCCGTTTTTTTCGCAATGCACGGCTCAAACAAATCAATTGTAGTCGATACAGATCGCTGTAATGGAATCGCCTGATTTCAGCAGCTCCTACTAAACAACTTTTGATCCCACCAGATACAGAGCATGATCTTCGAACTATGATGTTCGGATTTGGTGTTGAGATCGATGGCACCAATTGACCGGGCTTAGCATAGTATTTTTCCTTCTTGGTGTTGTCGTAGACTATCTATTTCTTATCTCTAGTCACAATCCGATGCAAAAAACCTTTTTTTTGTTGCATTTGAATCAGCAACTCGCAAGTGAAAAATCGCCTTTCAACTTCTCTCGGTTTCAGTTCATAATGCACACAATTTCCTTGTTTTTTAATCATTCCCATGGCTCTCAATCGTACAGAAAAAGCTTGTTGAGTTACTCCCAATAATTCTGCAAGCTCTTCTTGCGTTTGACTCTGATCTTCTTCGAGTAATGCCTCTAAGTCTTTGTCTTCAAATTGTTTTGGCTGTCCAGAGCGAGGCTTGTCTTCAACGATGAAATCTCCATCTCTGAAACGTCAAAACCATTCCTTACATGATTTATCAATTGAAGCAGTGTCACCATAAACTTCGACAAGCATTCGATGGGCTTCAGCTGCACTTTTGTTCCAATTACAGCAGAAAATTAAAATTACCCGCAAATGCTGCTTGGTTAACACAACATTCGACATTTCAAACACAATAAAAATAAAGGTTTTTGTATGAAACTCAAAGTGATATAAACTGACTAGTATTAGCAGATGTCTAACCATTCTGAAACCGCCAAAATCAGCTGTCACTATGAACTATTCACAGCCGGAGCCATCTTTTGGAAACGGACCGAACTAATTTGTACTCCCAATACATATGTATATATATGTATGTGTGTATATATATATATATATACTGTGACGTTTTTTGGTGTTCTTACTGATTTCTCGCGTTTTTCCGCCCGAAACGGAAGTGCAAAATTGGGACACGGACGGAAGCCCGCGAGATCGGGAACGTCTGTATCGGCAGGAAAGAAAAGGGTACTCACACGAGCATACCACTGAGCCGAGCCGACAGATCCTTTGATGGAATTTTGGGCGCCAGACGCGTGACCGCGTCAATTTTTGCGTCGCTCGACACAACGGGCCGACTAGCTCGAGTGAAACAAAGAGGGGTTGGGTCTATTGTTTTTAGGTAACAGGCTGTCCCTCCAAGAATGGAAAGAAAGTGCGCAAAAAAGGTAGAGAGGCGTAAGCAAGCGCTAAGATATTTCGATTAACAAATTTATTAATGTGATATTACAAAATGGTAAATAAAGAAAAAGAGCTATGAGATCAACAAAGTATAAATAAAGAAAAAGAAAGATAATATAAAAGAATGGTAAATAGAGAAAAGGAAATATAAAAATAGATGAGAGCTTAAACAAACGTACGGAAAAGCACTAGCAGAGGATATTACACAGCGATTAATATGTACAGAACGCAAACACGCAAAAATAGCAGAATACGCCGCCACGTTGCGCGGCAGAGGCGACATATTAAACAAAGCCGAACGGTTAATGAATCGACAACGGTAAAACCGCGTTCCTTTGCCCGAATCGCTAGGGGTGGCTCTTGACAATGCTGGCTGTGAAATAGCGCAAATGCACGGCTCACCCACGGCAACAAAGCTTACGTTGGTTTATTTTTGCAGGAAGCAACTAAAGCAGGGAGCGAGCGGGGTCGAGAAGACGCACGGCGCTCCCCGTTAACGTTCCGCCGGACAACGCGATTCTAGGCAAAATCGGCGATTACTACGACAGCTCTAAGGGTCTCGCAAATGCAAAGTCGATACGACAGCAACGCGGATTTCGCGTCGCAAAACCGATACGACAGCCGTACGAATCTCGGTACCGCAAAATCGATACAACAGCACGCGATATATCAGCGCAAAACGATACATGCAATGCGACAATACCAAACGCAAAAGAAAAGAGTTTACAGAAGCTATAACAAAAAATCATACAAATTAAAAGGTGCTACTTGGCGCTTCCCGAGCGACTCCAGGGCTGGTCACAGTATTTAACAAAATACTCGCAAAATCTAAACGCACTTAAGTCTATGAAGTAGTACCACGAAGCACCGTGAATCCGATTCTAGCCGCCGTCCAAAAAAGAACCAATATAGCGAGAGTTTCGTCCTTGCCCGACACAACGCAAAAATTTGGCGACTAGCCTCGACACAGAACTCGGCACGCAGATTCGTGGCTGCAAGAAACGAGGCACCTCACCGGATATCGTCGTCCTGAGACATAACGTCTTTCCTGGCAGTTATTCTCCAGACGGTACTTTCCGTAAGTCCTTCCGTGCGTCCGAATTGTACAAGGGTTAGCGACCAAGAGAGCAAAGATCGCGATCGATTCGGAGTCGATGCGTCGGGGCGCGCTAGGATTGCGTGGGGTCAGCCTCGCCGGCCAATCAGAGCGCGGCGAGGTATCAAGCGCGGCGCTCGCGGTCGCGCGAGCTACTAGAGCACGACCCGCGAATTATGAACATGTTTTCCTTTTTGCAGGGTTCCTCCTTTGTCGGTCCGATCGTATCGTGTCCGGCTGGCTGAGGTGGACCTCCAGAAGGTCTTCTTTCGGCCCCAAAGCTCCTCCGAGTTGGTAGCTTGCTTCAAAAGGCAGATTTGCCCGTTAATAGTTGCAGGTGGTTACGGCCGCTTGGCGACGCTGTCGTTCGCGTGCCGCTTGCGCTCCCTGGCGTAAAGGGTTGAGCTTGCCGACTAAGTCAGGACCGTAGCCTTTGCGCGCTGCCACTGGCGCTTCCTCAATCCCCTGAGTTCTGGCTCGCGCCTTGTTCCTCGCTAGGTTTCCCGTTTGCTCGTCTCTCTCGATGTCCTTCGGCGGGGTGAGCCCTCGGGTGGTGAGGCGCCAATTTTACATGTTAGAAACAAAATACAAAACAAAAAGAAATAAGCAACTAAAACGTAATGCGGTGTGTAAGCCCTGGAGGATCCTGGCGCTTAAGACCGGCCCACACTTTGGGACTCCCTCAAAAGATATCTTTTGTGGCAAGGGGGGAAGCGGCGAACACCACGTCACAATACTCATATATATACTATATATAATATATATATACTAAATGTAAAATATATATATATTATATATACAATAATATATATATGTTATATATAAAATAAGTATTAGTATATATTAATATTATTATTATCGTATATTAGGTTATTAGTATATATTATATATTAGTAGTAGTATTATCAGTTTTATCTCAAGGTGCCAAAAAAGAACAAGTGCGCTCCTGAGTAATGTTGATCATAATATGCGTGCGTAAAGACCGGGCAATCGCGGGCGTTCGCGGGAGCCCGTGCCCGTTTTCAGCGTTTTGCCGACCCCTGTTATACGCGATCTCCTGACAAAATAAACACCGTTGGGTCGTTGATATTTCTTGCTCCGTCTAAATAGAGCCGATTGATGATGAAAAGATGGTGCTCTATGCACTCGGCGCACTGTAGCAGTGGTCTATATTTTACGAGGCGTTTGTAGCACAGCTGGCAACGACGATCTGCACGTCTCTGTCGAACTTCGAGGCTGTGGCTTCATAAAACTTGACGAATGTGATGTGGGAACCGGGTATCGTTACACCGCTCACAGAGTATATACGAAGGTGCTTTGGAATTCGCAGATGGTTGTAAATAAAATACTCGTGCGATCTGACACCGCGTCAAGAGGAAACTCCTCATGGAATTAACTGGTGGAATGTAGTTATAATGGGAGTACGGAAATATCATAAAATGAATTATTAATCCGAATCGCTGGAAAGGGACTGGTGTGCGCAAATATCGCAATCGTAAGCGGCCTGAATTTGTACTTTATTCGACCAACATTGGCAACACAATGAATCCGGTTCTTATACTCTCCTTAATTACGGGTACGTGATAATCGATTTTGTCGCGCAATTCTTCCGACGAAATATTGTTGGCACAAGCTAAGCAGTAAATGTTGTCGTTCCACGAACGTATGACGGCGCAAACGCGTTTACACTGAAGCTGCCAGGATTTTATTAGATCTCGTCCCCGGAAATAATTAATATGCTCGGATCTGCGAGTTCGTAGAAGTCGCCAGAATGCTCTGCTATAAAATCAAGATACTGCTTATGGCATTCTATGCAATCGCATACGCTGAACAGAACTGTGATTAAGCTTTTATTACACTTATCGCAAAAAATTAATTCGATGGAAGTCCCGATGACCACACCCCGTGAGGTTGGACGGGTTTATACTATTGACAAATTCTCGGTTTATGCGCTCAGGCTTTGCAATAAATTTTGTTCCTGTTACGTCCTCGGATTAACAGGAGCTGATGACCGTTTCGGGACGCTCCACGATTGGGGAGCACTTTAGTGTTTCTTGGGAAGTATAACGCGTTTCCGTCGCAGTAACCGCAATAAAGAAAGGACTTTACGAGTACTATATTCTTGTTACACCTGGCGCACGATATGAGTCCGGCTACACAGATGAGGAGTAATAACATTGTGATACTAAAATGCTTGCACTGGTTTGTACTGTCTGAATATACAGTTGCACACGTGTTTTTTTCGATAACAAAATGGTTTATGTTTTATTGCAGCTATGTAAAAGTTTATACCACCTTGGCTAAACTGACATATCGTGTCACACTAAAAGATACAAACCATATTTACCCATAATCGAACCATAAATAAATCACGAACAAACCATGTGTAACAATAAGCAAACCATAAACGAACCAAGTTCAACAATAAGCAAACCACGAACAATCCATGTTTAACCATAATTGAATTATAAACAAACCATGTTTAACCACAAACAAAACATGTTTAACTATAAACAAACTACGATCAACTATGAAACCACGTTAAACCGCGATTAATATTGTTAGTCTATATACCTTTTTAAAAAGGGAAAAAAGGCGCCAAGTACACGCCAAACAAACATATCTTTCCGTATAAAATCTGTTTTACAAAAGAAGTGATATCAAACATAACACCAAATGTACACTTGTGTACATTTTAATTAAAAACATTATATAAAATGATATAGTGTTACGCGGGTGATACTCTATTGACCACAGTACAATTCGACACCGCTCGATTTGACACAGATTTATTCGACACCAAATTATTTGACACCGTACGATTCGACACCAGATTATTCGACACCGTACGATTCGACACGAAATTATTCGACACCGTACGATTCGACACCAG
>NW_018021251.1:12288-20521 GCF_002006095.1 Pseudomyrmex gracilis | reverse complement strand
AATAAATCTGTGTCCAATAATTTTGTGTCCAATAATTTGGTGTCGAATCGATTGGTGTCGAATCGTACTGTGGTCAAACGGAACACGCCCGTGTTACGCGGCGGTCACCGCGTATGTGTCGCGGGAGCCGCGTGAACGGCGCGCGTTCGGCGCGATTGTTCGTCGCTGGGCAACGGAGTTGTTGTGAGTAGTAACCAGGGGGTTCAAACTCGCCGTATTTTTTGGCTCCGGAAGTTTTAGTAGTTCATTTCGGAGGTGGCCTAGGCCAGGCGGCAGCACAGTCGGTTTCCCTCTCTTCCTTTCTTCTCCCCTTGCCTACAAGTCGCTGAGTGCCATTAAAGTGCATGAAAGTGCATTAAAGTATTGTGATATGTGGATTCTGTTACATATTGCTATAGTTTTGTTGTTTCTTTTACTGTGTATTGTGCAGTATATTGTGCAAAAATTTATTATGTAATCAACTTTATAAAGATTGTATTGTGGTGATTACTAGTGATTATGTTGATTATATCGTGTGATTATTGTCGATAGTTTTTATTTAATATAATTTCTTTACGTTATTTAGGGCATTATTTAGTTATTATTTATTATTTATATTAATTTAAATTACTTAGTATAGTATATTAGTATATTGATGATTAAATCTAGAATATTAGTAGTAATATTAGCAGTATAATATTTAGTAGTAATTATTCTTAGTAGTTATTAATAGTAATATTATGTATTTTTTAGGTCGTAATAAGCATTTTAGGAAAATAGTTCGTAAATGTTGCGTGCCCATTTGTACATCAAATAAAGAAATTTCACAACATGAAACATTTAAAAGATAAAGGAAATTAAAAATCTAAGTAGACCTAAGTTAATTAAATCTACTGATTGTTAGACCTGTTCAGATCTAAACACACAGATCTGAGGTGATCTAATCTATTTAGATCTAAGCAGATCTGAACAGATCTGAGTTGATCTAATATAGTAAATTTGAGTAGATATAAGGTACGGTTGAGTAGATATAAGGTAAGGTTTATTATTAGATGTACCATCTAATAATAAATAAAAGTGTACATTTACATAAATCTACTTATATCTATTTAACTCTACATTATATATATTTGGAGTTACTTAGATCTATTTTTTCGCTTTTTTTATCTTAGAAGATTTAATCTATTAATTTAGATCTACTTAGATTTAATTCATTTTTTCACAAAGAGAGAGAGAGAGATAGAACAAAGTAAGCAAAAAAGTATAGAGATATGTACATTCTTACCAATTATATCTGTTCTTTTTATTGCTGTTAACCACATTTCTGTCCGTTGCACATCCTTTNGATGTTTCATGTTGTAGAATTTCTTTATTTGATGTGCAATTGGGCAAGCAACATTTACAAATTACTTTCCTGAAATGCTTATTACGACCTAAAAAATAAATAATATTAATATTAATAATTACTAAGAATAATTACTACTAAATATTATACTGCTAATATATTACTACTAATATTCTAGATTTAATAATTACTAGACTAATTTACCATACTAATTAATTTAAATTGATATAATCGATAAATAATAACTAAATAATGCCCTAAATAACGCAAAGAACTTATATTAAATAAAAACTATCGACAATAATCAGTTAATTTAAATAGTGTTTGTTAAACATTAACAAAAATTTAATAAAATACTATTTTAAGTACATATAAAATATTACAGTCTTCTTAATAATATTTCCTGTTTGCATAAAATAAAATAAAAGAATAACAAAATAGAATAAAATAAATTTCTGAGCGATGTGGTTAAGTTTGAATGAATGTTATTTATTGTTTTATGATTATAATTCTAAAATAGTTTGTATAATAACTATAAAACATTTTTTATGTAACGATAATAACATTTAAACTTTGTGATCGCTCAGAAAATATCTAACTTTACTTTCAATATCTATCAGCAGATTCGGTAGCCTGCACTAGTGCGCACTGAATGCGACTTTTTTAATAAAACTTTTTTTGGAAATTTCATTGAAAAAGTCGCACTCAATGCGTACTAGTACAGGCTATCAAATTCGCTGTATAAGTATACCTATACTGGCACGCACGTGCGACGGTTTAAATATGGCGGTACCTCCCACCACTCGTTCTTTAGTTCACTACTTCCGGGGACCTAGCCCAGGCGGCGCTGAAAACAGCGTTCCCCTTCTCANAAGAGGCGAGTTTGAACCTCCTGGTAGTAACGGAGACGCGAGGCTGTCACGACGCGTTACGGACGATCTTGTTATTTTCTGTAGTAATGAGTATTGAAATAAAGTGTTGTAAAGAGAAGCTTTGTTCTCTCATTTCCGCGGACGTGTGCGCGAATCGCAGAAATCGACGACGGGGCAGTACCGCCACCGCGAGTGTAACAATATACTAATATATATTAATTAAACACATTATGTAAAACCTAACAAATATAAAATCATTGTATCAATAGTTAGGCTTCGGTTTGTGAGAAGTCAAAACATGAAAAGAAATTAAGGCAAGAAAACTTGACGTGACTGCACCTCACAATCAATTACGGAATAAATTTTTTTTATCATAAACGTACATGAATATGATAATAACTACTCAGAAATATTTTATTAAATAATAATTTCTTTTGTGAACCATTATTAGTATACATATACACATAATATGTATTTGTGTTTTAATGTTGGAGTATTAATGAATTTTGTAATTCTTACATTCTTTAGCATATTTAAACAAAGTATTATATACTTCAAGTAAATTATATATTAATTCAAGTATAATTATAAATTTTTTGTTTTCATGTTCATATAGACTTAATCGTCAATGTAAAAATGAAAGATTTATTTTATTTAAATACTTTCAGAGAAATAGCATTGTTCTGTCTAAACCAGACGAGGAAAAGTAAACATTTTACCAAAAGTTTGCATTTGCTTAATGTAAGAACTATTTCACTTTTAAACAATTAATAATGACTTAAGGTCTGTTGAAATTAAACCAAGAAATATATAAGGTTTTAGGAGCCGTTCCCAGGATGTTGAGCGGAAACTATACGTGTGTATATATATATATACACATGTAACATGTTCAACTTGTACCTTTTTACAAGTGAGTATTTTTTTTTATTGAAATCTCAATTCTTAATTCATATGGGATGCTGGATTTGCATCCAGCCGGAGGGTCTCATATGTGAGAGACCCCGGATACCCCCCTAACTAAGTTTTAAAATATTGCAAAAAAATCTCCTCGGCTAGGAGTCAAACCTGGAATCTCCGGCTTTCCGTGCCATCGCCTTCCCTGGTAGGCCACCAAGGCACTTGAAGTTAGTCTCGCAATATTCATACATATATCGAAGATAGTCTGATACTGGTGATAACTTATTTTTCAGTTATTATTTCATTTTTAGTGCAATGCTGACTGGTTTGGTTTTGTATGTGACATAAACCGCGCAGGTCAAACAGGTCTGTTGTAGTTTTCGGTGCAGCCACGCCAAGTTTTTTTGCCTTCATTATTTTTTATGTTTCGACTTTTCACAAAAACTAAAGCCTAACTATTGATACAATAATTTTATATTTGTTACTTTTTACATAATGTGTTTAATTAATATATAATAATATATATTATTTTATATAATGGTTTTAATTAAAATGTACACAAGTGTACTTGGTGCTATGTTTGATATCACTTCTTTTGTAAAACAGATTTTGACAAAAAGATATGTTTGTTTGACGTGTATTTGGCGGCTTTTTTCCCTTTTTTAAAAAAGTAATTTTTACGAGATATCACACAGTTTGTAGAAAATACGTTTATCTTCAACTTCATTTTCTTTTCCATTATATCTTTTTTTCTTAATTCTTAACAATAGCAAAGTATTTATTTCTTTATTTTTTCCAAGAAAAGAATATAAACATTTGTAGCACCTTTAGGCCAATGGTGTTTTCTAATTTGCATATACTAACTTACGTTACAACCTTAAACATAATAAAGGCATTAATTGTGAAGTAAATAATATAATATATAATTATTACTACTGACTAACGCATTCTTCGTGGTGATTTCTTTTAATGATTATTCTCGCTACGTTCTATCCCTTGAACTCTTGCAACTTCTTTCTCTCTCACATTCTCTCACTCACTCTCTCACTCTCTCTCTCCCTCACTGTCTCTCATTCTTTCTATTTCTTTCCCTCACTCTTTTTCCCCCACTTTTTTACTGTCTCATTCTATCACTCTCTCACTCTTTTTTACTTTCTCTTACTTCTCTCCCACTCTCTCTTACTCTTTCTCACTCTCTCACTCTCTTTTACTGTTTTCAACTCTCTTTCCAACTCTTTCCCACTCTCTAGCACTCTCTCTTATTCTCTCTCTCATTCTCTCTCACTCTTTCTCGCACTCTCTCGCACTCTTTCTCACTCTTTCTCGAATTCTCTCTTACTCTTTTGCATTCTCTATCACTCACTTTCACTCTTTCTCGCACTTTCTCGAACTCTCTCTCACTTTCTCTCACTCTTTTTTGCATTCTCTCTCATTCTCTCTGGCACTATCTTTCACTCTCTCTCTCTCACTCTCTCTCGCACTTTCTTGCAATTTCTCTCACTCTCTTTTGCACTCTTTATCACTCTCTTTTACTTTTTCTTGCACTATTTCGCACTCTCTCTCACTGTCTCTCACTCTCTCTCTCACCTTCTCTTATTCTCTCTCTCGCATTTTCTTTCACTCTCTTTCACTCTCTTTCCCACTTTCTCTCGCACTCTCTTTTGCATTTTCTCTTACTTTCTTTCACACTCTCTCTCACTCTTTTTCACTCTCTTTCCCACTCTTTCTCACTCTGTTTCACGCTCTCTCGCACTCTCTTGCGCACTCTCGCACATTCTCTCACTATCTTTCACACTCTTTTGCACTCTCTCTCACTCTTTCTCTCATTCTTTCTCATTTTTTTTCACACTTTCTCTCACTTTCTCCCTTTATCTCGCACTCTCTCTGGCATTCTCTTTCACACACTCTTGCACTCTTTCTCACTTTCTTTTACTCTTTCTCGTACTATTTCACACTCTCTCTCACTCTGTCTCACTCTTTCCCGTGTTCTCTCTCACTCTCCTTCACTTTTTCTCGCATTTTCTTGCATCCTCTTTTGCTCTTTCTCGTATTCTCTCTCACTCTCTTTCACTCTCTCTTGCTTTTACTCTCTCTTCCACTCTCTTTCTCGCATTTTCTCTCACTTTACTTTATTCTCTCCTGCATTCTTTCGCACCTTTTCTCACTCTCTGTCACTCTCCATCGCACTTTCTTTCATTTTCTTTCGCATTCTCTCTCCTTCTCTCTCTCCTTCACTCTCTCGCACTCTCTCTCATTCTCTTTCACTATCTCTCGCATTTTCTCTCATTTTCTTGCGCACTGTCTTGCACTTTTTTGCACTCTTTTTCACCTTTTTTTGCACTTTCTCGCACTCTCTCGAACTCTCTCTCACTTTTTCGCGCACTCTCGCTTACTCTCTCTCGCATTCTCTCGCACCTTCTCTCACTTTCTCTCGTATTCTCTCTCACTGTTTCTTACTCTCTCTCGCACTCTCTCTCACTTTCTCTCAGTATTTCTTATTCTCTTTTGCATTGTCTTCCACTCTTTCTCATTATCTCTCAATTTCTCTCGCATTCTTTCTCACTTTTTTTCACTCTTTCTCGCACTCTCTCGCATTGTCTCTCACTCTTTCTTTTACTCTCTCCCACTCTTTCTCACTTTCGTTCATTTTGCTCTCATTCTTTTTCTCACTTTCTGCTATTTTTTTTTCATTCTTTTTCATTCATCTCTCTCTCTCTCTCTCTCTCTTTCTCTTCTCTTTCTTTTTTTCTCTCGTTTTTTTGTCTCAACACATTATAATTCTCTTTCTTATTTTTTGTTCAACTTGTCGCCATCTCATGGAAGCAGTAGTACTAATGCACACATTCCTTACACATTGGAGACGAGGTCCGAACATGATAAAATTTTATATATGTTGAAAAAAATTTTTAATATCGTCAAACAAAAGACAGTAACCAAAAAAGACATAAACATCTTTTTTTAACAATTATTTTTAAACTGAGAATCATCTCCGGCTCTTTGAGTGTATTAAACGTAGTTGATGAACATACGGGAATACGGTCAATAAGAGCCATTCGCTGGATGTTTTTGCAAAAATATTCGTGTATATATATGTACAAATATGTATACTTTTTTTTATTGTTGTAACTCACATTGATTGAGACTAAAAAGAAGTCGATTCTGTCGTTAGTGAAATATAAATATTTTATATTTAACAATTCTTTTCGCGCGCGCGTTCTGAAGAAGAGATAGACGTACCGGCCCAGAGTGATCGGACACTCAAGGCCCGGCGTGGGGGTGTTGCCGTCCCAGGCACCTCCATGTCGTTATCCCGTGATGGGCTACCCTCCGCCTGCACCGCAGAGGCAAAGGGAGAAACATCGACTGCGAAGAAGCGGCCCGACGTTCTCGCGCTTGGCGCGCAAAGAATGTTCGGGGCGCCGGTCTCTTCCAGTAGAGTTAGCGCTGGTGGCGCTCTTCCTGGGGAAAACACAAAGAAAAAGTCGGTAAGGGAGCGCTCGTGCTCTCCACCACTCGCCGGCTTGTCCGTGTCTCCACTTTTTAGGGACACTGACAGCGCAATGGAGGTGCAAGAGGACGCCTCCACACCAGCCCCCAGCACGAGTGGGGGCGTGGGAAGACCGCCGACCGCCGGCATCGTCGAAGCCGAAGAGCGTACTTCGGCTGCAAGGCAAGCGGAGGCGGTTTTAGAGATGGAGGACGAATGCTGGCGCGACACCGCCCAGCTGCCGTCCTCCAGGTTCTCGTGCCCGGTTGCCTCCGCGGCGGAGATGGTACAAAAAACGCACACTGCCGCGGAGGCCGTGATAAAAGTGGCCACCACGTCCAAAAATCTTCACGGTCGGTACGTGAAGATACTGAAGGACGTGGCGGCCACCATAAAAGGATTAGGCGAGGGCATTGTTGCCTTTGCCTATATGCCGATAGAGGCGGCAAAGTCGGAGCTGGCCGGGCCTGGCGCGCTCGTTGATGAGCGCATCAGGACCCTGGAAGAAAAGCTTCGGCTTAGTAAGGAATCGGGGAGGCTAATAGCCTCCCGATACAAGAAGGTTTGCGAGATGCTCGACGCGGCCTACGAGAAGGGTTTTTCCCTTGTGGGCGCGTCGAGGAAAAAGGTCGCGGACTGCGGCACGCAGACCGGTGGGCCTGCGCTCGTCCCGCAGCAGACTGTGGCGCTGATTTCGCCGCCGCGGACAAACTCCCGGGGGGTGCAGACGGAGGGGGGGGCGGATGAGCCCCTAAGAGAAGACCCTCCGGACCTCCCGGAAGAGAGGTGTGTCCAAATGCTGGCGGACTGAATCGGGGACGCCATGGAGGGGCAAATCCTCTCTCTAATCAGGAGAGAGCTCGCCCCCCAGTCCCCGGGTGCGCCTGCCGCCGTACCCGCCCCGACCACCTGGGCGGCGGTGGTAGGTCGCAAGGCGTGGAGGAAAGGGAGAGAACCCCCCCTTCCTGAGGAGAAACGCCGCCATCCTGCGGCCCCCGTGAGCGCGAATCAGTGCTTCGGGGGAGCGGAGAGGGTTAAACTCGGCAGGCTTCCAACCGGGGCTGCAGTCCTCCTTACCGTGGGGGAGGGCGGCAGTTATGCCGAGGTGATGAGGAAGGCGGCGGCCGCCGTTAATTTAAAGGAGGTCGGAATTTTCGGCCTCCGGATAAAGAGGGCGGCCAATGGTGGCATGCTCTTCCAGGTACCCGGGCCTGAAGGAGCGGAGAAGGCCGACGCCCTCGTTGAGAGAACGTCCAAAGCGCTGGAGGGCGTAGAGGAGGTGAAATTCACCCGTCCCATAAAGCACGCGGAAGTCCGCGTGCGGTACGTGGTGCCCCCCTCTCCGCGAAAGACATTGCCGCCGCATAGCGGCGGCAGGTGGATGCCAGCCCAGTGAGGTTTGCACTGGGCTGGTTCGCTCCTCTCCCGTCGGGTACGGGACTTTATGGGCCTGTATGCCCTTGAGAGCAGCCCGGCGGGTAGTAGGGGCGAAAAGAATAGAGGTGAGGTGGTTTAGCCTCCCCGTCGAGAGAGGCGCTGGTAGCACGGCGTATGCAGTGAGGTGATACTCTATTGACCACAGTACGATTCGACACCGCTCGATTCGACACAGATTTATTCGACACCAAATTATTCGACACCGTACGATTCGAC
>NW_018021251.1:0-11838 GCF_002006095.1 Pseudomyrmex gracilis | reverse complement strand
AATCGTACGGTGTCGAAAAATCTGGTGTCGAATCGTACGGTGTCGAATAATTTGGTGTCTAATAAATCTGTGTCGAATCGAGCGGTGTCGAATCGTACTGTGGTCAAACGGAACACGCCCTATGCAGTGCTATCGGTGCCTCGAGTACGGGCACGTGGCGCGCAAGTGCTCCGGTGTTGACCGGAGCACGGCGTGCTACTATTGCGGGAGGGTGGCCACCTTGCCATCACATGCAGGGCTGCCCCCAAGTGCACTTTGTGTGCAAGTCGGGGGCAGCCAGCGAACCACCGGATGGGCGGCGCATGTTGCGCCCCCATGCCGGCAAAAAAAGTAGCCACCAGGCGAGGCGCCGGAGTTCCGGCGTTTCCGCTGTTACCCGGTGGCAAAAAGGGCGGAGAAGGGGCGGTACCTGACCCCTCCCCAAAGAAGAGGAGAAAGCGGCGGGCCCGCAGTGCCGGGTCCGGCGGGGACTCCTCCGGTTGGGAGGAAGACGGAGAGGGGGTTTATCTCCTCTCCCCGGTGGAGAGCCTGGCCCGGCTGTGGCCGAAAAAGAGCGAGGCGCGGAAGGATATTCCTCCTCTGTCCGCCTTCTCCGGGGGCACAAAACCCGCCGCGGGTGAAAGGGGGAGGCGACCTCCTCCCCAGACAAAGATCCCTCCGGTCTTCGGAAAAAGACGGAGGCCGGTGGGAAGAGGAGTGGGGATGGCGCGATGCCTCCCCCTTTTTCCAGAAGAAGTGCGGCCGGGACCAAAGACTGCAAGGTTGCTGGCTCCCGGACAACAAAGGGTGCGGCGCAGAAAGCGCCGGGTTTAGGGGAAGGCTCCACTTAAGAGCCCTCCCCCAAGCGGCAGAGGGGAGGCAAGTCAGCCTCTCCTTCACCGGGCAGACAAAAACCGGGATCTAAGTTCTCCAAGTCGAGCAAATAAGCTCGGCTTGGGGACAGTTCCCGTATTCGGGGTAAGGAGGTCACGGCTCGGGCGTGACCCCTGGACCCAGCCTCTGTCAAGGGGCTGCTTGGTCACGGGAAAGTGAAACAAAAAATCGTATTGACTCCTCCTGACTTCGCTCACGGGGAGCGAGGACTTGGCGTGGCAAGTCGGGGAACTTGCCTTGTAATTGCACAAGTTTCCAGGGAGGGGCGGCCTGAGGAGGGTTATGGCCCCCTCCTCCTGCCGCAACCCCAAAGGCGACGGCGATAGGAGGCGTTGTCCTTTGGGGACAAATCTTGGACTAGGGGGGGCCAGGAGATGTAATAGCCTTCGGGNTGCCACAGGCTCCCCCATTATGTCCGGTGGAGGCCATTGAGTGGTTTTAGTGGGTGCGAGTCCCACATTCCCCGCCCAAATCCCCACAGGGCGGAGGTGCATAACGTATTTCCCCTTATAAAAAAAAAAATAGTAAGATATGCTTTATTGATCCCCTTGGGGTTACAATTTTCTTACACTGTACCTTACATACTAACTTAATCTACTTACTCTACTTATCGCTACTTAACCTAACTAAACCTACGCACACACACATCCGCTCTATCCTACTTTACTCGGACCTCCTCTTCCGGCAGTCAAATCTACTTCCCCTTCAGCCAAGTTCCTCTCATTCTCTCCATTCACACCTTTTCATTCTACCTCACCTATTCCATTCATATTCAATCCAACCCTTCACATTATTCCCATATCCTTATTCACCCTCTCCCCATCCTTACACCACCTCTTCCTCCTCCCTCTCTTCCACTCTTATTCCTCCGCCATTCTTATACTTCTCCAGCCTCCTCATCCATTTTTCTCCCTCCTCTTCCTCTCCCAGTACTATCTCTAACATATCATCCCAAGTTCCTTCTGCTCCCCAAAGTCCACACTCCTCCCACACATGCTTGCAACTTTCTTCTGCCAGTTCACACACTCTACATAATCTCTCCTCCTCCCCCTCCCAATATTTTCCTTCTCTCATCTCATTTCCCAGTCTGAATCTGGCTATTCTTTTGCATCTACTCTCCCCCCACTCTTCTTTTAAGTATTTCGGCACCCTCACTTTCTTTGTTTTTGTGTACCACCTATTGTACCTTGACTCTAATATCCTTCTTTATTTTTTCTTCCTTTGCAACTCTTTTTCTCTCTCTACTAGTAATTTCGCCCTCTATTCGCCCGATTCTCTCTTCTCCCCTAACTCCGTTAATTTCAGTCCTCTTCCTTCATAATATCCTATTCTGTCCCTTTCCCATTCTGACAACCCCTCTCCACCCTCCTCCCTTTCTTTTATCTCCGCCCAGCATAACCTTGCTATCGCACTTCCTTCCCCCCTTTCCAACCGCTCTTCAAATCCCTAAGCCCTTTGCCCTGCCCTACCTCTCAATATATCCCTCCGCATTTCCTCCCTCACCAAATATCCTGGGGTCCTCCTATCTACTCCTAATAATCATCTTAATTACCTATACTGCAACTTCTCCACTTCTTCCCACTCCCTCTATCCCTAAATTTCTACCCCGTATCCTAATACCGACCACACCAGCGCATCGAATAACCATAGCCTTCTACTCCAATCTCGTCCAAACTTCCTCTTTCCAATCCCTCATACCTGGCCCATTATTGCCGCTCTTTTTCTCCTCTTTTTTTTCACATGTGCCTCCCTTCCTCTATTTCTCTGAAACACATATCCCAAATATTTAAATTCCTTTACCTCCAATCTCTTTCCTTTCTACCACCATTCCATCTTTTTCTCCCTCCCTTCCCATCTTTTAAATCTCATCACCTTTGATTTCTCTACGTTTAATTACTTTCCCTTTCAGATATTTTTTCAGTCCCCTCATCATCCCTCTCATCCCGTCTTCTTCTTCAGCCAATAACACCACATCATCTGCGTATGCCAGAGAGTAAATCTTCCTACCTCTTACCTTCACCCCTCCCCACCCAAACCTACCTAAATACTCCTCTATATCCGCCGTCATCATGTTAAACAGGTACGGGCTCAGTGGACATCCTTGCCTCACTCCCCTCTTTGTCCAAAAATCCCTTCACATTTCTCTCTCCACCTTCACCCTATTCCTAGTTTCCATGTACAATTCTCCGGATCTTCTCACTAAACCCTCTCTAACCCCTCTTACCCTCATCTCCTTTAGCAGTGTCCCTCTGTCCATTGTATCAAAGGCCGCCCTTAAATCGACGAACAATGCAACCAATTTACCTTCTTTCCTACTTAAATTCCTTCCTGCCAGATAATTTACAACATAAATATTGTCCATAGTCCTTCTCCCCCTCCTGAATTCTGCTTGTTTATCCGGCATCAATCTCTTTTCTTCCACCTCTTCTCTTTTAACCTTTCCGTTAATAATTCTGCATAAATCTTATATAGCGTCCCGGCCAACGTAACTCCCCTATAGTTTTCTACCTTATTTCTTTCTCTTTTTTTGAACACTGACACCACAATTCCTACACTCCACTAATCGACCTACCTTTCCCCTCTCCAAATCTTTTTACACACACACACACATATATCCCACACCCAGTTCGTCATTTTTTCTCTTCCATGCTTCTATACTTCCGCCGGAATTCCATCTCCCCCCGCTGCCTTTCCCTCTTTCATCTTCCTAATTGCCTTTACAACTTCCTCCCTTTTTATATCCTTTTCTTCGTCCTTCACTCCCTTTCTTTCCCCTCTCACCACCTTCTAGTCCACCTCTCAGCTGTTTCTTAAAATATTCTTCCCATTCTTTTAACTCTATATCGCTACCCCTACCACTTTTTTTCTTCTTTCTCTATTGACCACCTCCCACACTTGTCCCATCGTCCTTGCTTTCTTCACTACTTCTTCCCATTTCCGGTTCTTCTCCTCTCTCTTCCTTTCACACAGTATTCTATACTCCTTTTTCTTTGCTTTGTAAACCTCTTTACATCCTCCTCCTTCTCTCCATTTTCTTAATTCTCTCCTTACCTTCTGTTTCTCCTCTTTACACTCTTTATCCCACCACCCTCTTTTTCTATCCCCTGTTTCCACAATCTCCCCCCTCTCAATACCTTCCTTATTTTCTTCTTCATATTCTCCCACATTTCTTCTATCCCACATTCTTCATATCCCATTTTCTCTTTCATTTTCTCTATCCATTTCTCCTTCCTTTTTTCCGACCAAACTATCCTCCCTAATTTCTCTTTTTCATCATCCTTTCCACCTTTCTTCCCTCTTGTTTTTTCCTCTTCTCTAATCCGTACCACTACAGGTTGGTGATCCGAATCCACTCAATCCTCTATTCTTATCTCCTCTACATATTCTCTCGTTCCCGCTTCTCCTAAAACATAATCTATTACGGATTTCTCTCGTCCTCCCACGTAAGTAAATTCCCCTTCCTCGTCCCCTTTTATGTCTCCATTCTATATTACCCATCCTAACTCCTCTAACCTCTCTAACAACAACCTTCCCTCTGTATTTACTCTTTTATTCCTCGACCTCCTCCTTCCCTTCTCTCCTTCCTCCTTCCCTCTCACTTCCCCCCTTTTCTCTTGTCCTTGCGTTGAAATCCCTACCCACTATCGTCTTTATTTTTTCCCTTTTTCCTTCCATCCACTCTCTTATCTCTTCTAATTTCCCCTCTATCCCACCATTTATATACACTTCTACTACTCTCCACCAATCCCCACCAATTCTTATTCTTCTCACCATTATCCCTTCCCTCCCTTTCCATTTCCTTCTTCTTTGACTCCAATTCCTTCCTTACCCCCATCACCATTCCCCCTATTGCTCTACCTTTTTTATTCTTTCTTCCTGCCTATTGCACCTTCCACCTGAAATTCCTTGGTAATTTTCTTTCTATTCCTGCCCACCCTTTTTTATCCACTCATGTCTCCATTAAAACTATCACATCCCAATCTTTTATATTTGACCAAAAACCTTTATTTTTATTCCTCAGACCTTCTATGTTCCAAAAAGCCACTCTCACGCAATCTCCCTCCTTTTCTTCCCTCCTCTGTCCGTCTCTACCCCCATTTTCTACCCATTTCCTTCCCCTTTTTCATTCCCTATTCCTTTTCCCTGCCTTCTATGCTCCTCTCTCTGTTCCCCTTTTCTTATCTTTCTTATTTTTTCCATCTTTTCCTCATCCCATCTTCACTACTCCCACTCTATTTTTATTTTATCATTCTCCACCCACACCTTCTTCCCTTCCCTTCTCTCCTTTCCTGCTACCACTCTTAATCTCCTTCTTACCTCTCTCTCTTTCCACGACAAATCCTCTTCGATCCAAACCTTCCTTCTCTTCAGTCTTCTCTTTTTATCCCAGATCTGCCTCTTATCCTCTTCCTTTTCCACCCTTACTCACACCATCTCTCCCCTCTCCTCTCTGCTTATATTTATCCTCCTCATATCTACTATCTTTACTTCTGCCTCAATCTCCTTGAATATCTTTTCTACTCCCCATCCCAATCCCCTTTCTCCCTTTACACCCCTTTTATTATCATATTTTTCTTCTTCTGTCTTCTCTCTTCCTCCACTCTAAATTTCTCTATTCTTTTTAATCTTCCTTCCATGCTCCTTATCTCTTTCCCTTCCTTTCTTCTTTCCCCTCCTGCCTGTTTCTCCTCCATTTTCCTCTCCAACTCCTTCATTCTTTCTCTCAGTGTCTCCCCTTCCATCCTCAATTTTTCTTCTCTTTTTTTCTAGTCTTCCAACTCTCTCTCCATTTTCTTTACTTTTTCCATATAAATTTCCATCTCTTTCATTGTCTTGTCTAATTTTTTCCATATCCCTTCTTTTCTTTCTTTCTCCATTTTTTCCCTCTCTGCATCCCCTCCTGCATCCTCACCTCTCCCTCCCTTTTCCTCTTCCTTAACCGGCGATCTTACTATTTTTCTGCTCCTCTTAAAGACTCAATCTTTCTCCCTTTCCTTTTCCCCTTTATCCCCGTCTCTTTTTGTCTTCACCCACATTTCCATCAAAGCATTTTCGCTTTTTGTTCTCTCCCTTCTCCCTTTCCCCTATCCCTTCACTTTCTCCACTCTATTTTCTCTTTTCCCTTCTCTTCCATTATGGTTCCTTGCCAGTATCCTGAGAACCCGCCTTTATCTCAAGCTCCAAAGTCCCTAGATTCCCTATCGCCTCTCTTCTCCTACACCTTTTGTACTCTCCGCTTTTTCTGCTCTTTCTTAACTCTTTCTTTTCTACCCTAATCTCTACCTACCGTATTCTATCTCACCTTTACCTCTTTTACCCTCACGCCCCCGCCTCCACCTACACTCCACTTCACTCTTTTCTCTTCACCCTCTTCCTCGCTTTCACACGCACCACACTAACACACCTTGGCTCACTCACAAATCAACTCTAAATCTCTGCTATATACCTCACGACTCAACTATACGCTGCCGGAAACGGAAGTCCTGATAATGTACACATGTACACCGCTTTATAATTTTTCAATATTTTTTACGGATACAATAGACTCAGAAAAAATGGATATTGAAAAAGAATTAGAAGACATTGCTTTGGACACAAAGGAAAATAAAAAATTAAAAGAAGAAAATCAAAAATTAAATAAAAAAATTGAAAATGCTACAATATAAACTAACAAAAGTCATTGCACAAAACCATAAAAGTAAGTAAAATTTAGTTTTTTTATTTGTAACCTATCTACACTGTATTTTATTTTATATACATATTTCTTGACAGAAACTACACAAGAGAATACTGATGAACTTGCCATATCAATAGAAAAATGTAAGTATATTTTTTTATGGTACACATTATTTACACAAACACATACACACAAATTTCTTTCTTATGTACAATGTGACAATCAGATAGTCATATACAATTAGATAGATTATATGTATACTTTTTTGCTTTTTGCAGGTCAAGCAGAAGCAAATGTTGCAAGGCAATTAAAAGAAAGTAAATGTACTTCGGAATTATTTATACATATGCGTTTGTATATTTCTTGCCAGTACTGGAAATCTATAGTACATACGACGTGAATTATAGATTGTTACACTACTGTGAATATCAAAACAAAAATGTACACACATACTGTAAATGGTACATTGTATATATGTATATTTTTTACACACATATCGACACAAAAAACAGAAGAATTCTAGCATAAGTATATTTATATACATCTCTCTCTCTCTCTCCTTCTCTTTCTCTCTCTGTCTCTCTCTCTTTCTCTCTTTCTTTCTTTCTTTGTTTCTTATCTTTTCCTTACATACATATGTTATATAAAAGTATGTATATGTACAGACGACGTCATTAATTCGAAGAATAAGCGCGGGGATCGGAGGGCAAGCAGGGCGGTTGCTCGTAGCGCAAATGGGCGCCGTACTAACTAACTAGTAGCAATCGGGTGTCCACAACTGGACATCCGATTTTGGGACTAATGGATATTTGGATCAACTGCACTTTTTATGTGATCCCCGCGCCTATTCTTCAAATTAATGACGCCGTCTGTACAATCATATATTTATTTGTGCAGGGAGAAGTAGTACAAGTGCGGGAAGATTACGACAGTTATGGTATTACAGAAATCGCGGTACTCGTGGCCGTGTAAATTACATAACATATAATCTCTAGTTGTAAACTGTAAGTATAGCGTAATAATAATATAATATTATCATTGATATGATTCATATATACATAGTAAATAATAATATGTTGTTACATGCATATTTAATGGTTAATTTTTTATGTTTCAAGGAGATGTTCAAAATCAATAACGTTGCTGCCTTATAAGTACAATACAATCTAATTCTTAATTGTGTAGTAAATAATATGTATATAATTATTAATACTAACTTACGTTACAACACATAAAACAAACAAAAAGTATTGTAAAATAAATAATATAATATGTAATTATTATAGTACTAACTTCCGTACCTCTTGGTGGTTTTTTTAATTATTCTCCCGCTTTGTTCTATCTCTTGTACTCTTGCAACTTCTCTCTCTCTCAAACTCTTTCAATCTCTCTCTCTCTCTCTCTCTCTTTCTCTCTCTCTCTCTCTCTCTCTCTCTCTCTCTCTCCCACTGTCTCTTATTCTATCACTTTTTCTCACTCTTTCTGATTTTTTCTCTTATTCTCTCCCATTCTCTCTCACTCTCTTTCACTCTCTCACACTCTTTCCCTTACTCTTTCACATTCTGTCTAACTCTCTTTTCGACTCTCTCTCACTCTCTTTCGAACTCTCACACTTTCTCTCTCAGTCCCTCTCACTATTTCTCACTGTCTCTCCAACTTTCTCTCACTCTCTCCCACATTCTCCCACTCTCTTTCACTTTCTCTTGTACTCTCTCGCACATTCTCTCACTTACTTTCTCTCTCTTTCTCTTTCTCTCACTCTTTTTCACGCTCTCTCGCACACTGTCGCAATCTTTCTCACTCTCTGTCGCTGTCTTTTTCACACTCTTTCACTCTCTCTCCCACTATCTCGCACTTTCTCTCGGTCTCTCTCGCACTCTCTCTCGGTCTCTCTCGCAATCTCTCTCACTCTTTCTCGCATTCTCTCTTACTCTTTCTCTCTCACTCTTTCTTTCGCACTCTTTCGCACACTCTCACTCTTTCTCGCATTCTGTCGCAATCTTTCTCACTCTCTCTTACTTGTTTGCACTCTCTCGCAAGTAGAGAAGACGTGTCACACATCGCTCCGTAAAAATTATAAGTTTTTAGTGAGTAAGTAATCAGACAGTGTGGTAAAAAGTGGTTTAACTTATAGAGCCATAGAAAGTGAATAATTATGAGTATTATCTAGCCAGGATATGCTCAATTGTGGCTGTGAGAAGTGCATTTCTTGTTTGGGACATTGAAGTCTTGCAAGACAGGTAGACATTTTACGTGGACACAAGAGTGCTGACGTGTGTAAGTGGATCACAGGTCAATGATCGCTTGCGCTGATATTAACGATTCTGGTCGGTAATTATCGGCATGGACAATGAATATGCAGAATACCAATGTTTGGCATGTAAGAAGGCAATAAAAAACAAAGTTGTTAAGTGCAGGTCTTGTGTCAAACTTTTTTACCACCCGGGAAGTGTATGTAAACATAGAGTTTATGATAGAAACAGAGACTTGGTGCAATGTGCTGGTCCATGTGAAGAGTTTTTTGTTGAAAACGGCCAAGAAGCAAATACGAAGAAAGCGCCGACGACGGCGAGGAGCAACAGAGATAGGACAGGATCTACAGGATCTATAGATTCTACGGGATTGTTCACGGCACCGAGTAGTGGAAATAAATCATCAGGAATTAGTGGATCGACTGGCATTGATATAAAATTAGATTATCTTATAAGAACTGTGAAAGAAATCAAAGATGAAACAACGTGTAAGAATGAAATCAAAATGATGATTAAAAAGATAGTTCGAGACGAATTGAGAAACGATAAACACGAACTGGAAAATCTAAGAAGAATGATACAGAGAGTAGTGCTCGAACCAGCGTCAGAAACGCTAAGAAGCTACAGTAAAGCAGTTAAAGAAATGAAGAGAAAAAATATTATATTTGTGAAGCCAAAATTGGAACAGGAAAGTAAAACCACAAAAAAGCTAACAAAAGAAAAAGTGGATATTAAGAACATGACATTGGGAGTAACGAAATTAAGAAAAGGAAGCAAGAAAACTGTAATAATGGGATGTGAAACTGGAGAGGAAGTAAAAAAATTGAAGGAGACAGTTCAAGCTAAACTAGAAGAAAATTATAAAGTAGTGGAATTACCACAATCAAAACTGAACTTAAAAATTATTAATGTAGGGATAGAAGAGATAAATTTAAATGATAATAAACTTATATCTACGATAAAAAGGCAGAATAAAATGACTACAATGAATATGCAAATAGTGAAGAAAATAATTAAAGAAAAGAAACATAATAACAACCAGTCTAAAAAACGAGAAGGTGAAGAGGGGTCAATAATAGTAGAAACAGATGATGAAACACACGAATTGATTTTGAAGAAAAGTAAACTAAATATAGGATAGAAGAAATGTCCTGTATTTAATCATGTTAAAAAATGTTTTAAATGCTAGGATTATTATCACATAGCTAAAAACTGTGTGAGAGACGAGACATGTCACAACTGTGAGAAAAATCACAATTCGATTGACTGCTTAGCGACAAAGAAGAAGTGTGTAAATTGTATGTTAAAAATTTGACCATACAACCTGAAAATAAATGACGGGTACGACGCTCTCAGTATGGAGTGTCCAACTTTTAAGAGATCATTATAAGAAGAGAAGAGATAGTTGGCTGAAAGGACACTAAATAGCAACTACAGGAAGATGTGGAGTTAATGCTATATACAAATGCGCAAAGTTTAACGGCGCATAAAGATGAGATACAGCATCAGATTTTGAAGAAAATAAATCCTGCATTCTTAACATTGTCGGAAACTAGATTGACTGATGAGATTGANGATAGTGAAGTGAGCGTTCAGGGTTATAGTTAGGTGTAATACTGAGAACAGAAATACAGGAGGGGATGTTTCGTATATAAGAATGGTGATAAATATGAAATAATATTAGTAAAAACCTTAAAATTGAACTGTTGGTGTGTAGCGGTAGAAGTAAAAGAAAAATTGTGTAAAAAGGTGATTATGGTAGTGTATCACTCACCAAGCGCGTTGCATGGTGATTTCATGAGATTTTTGGAGAATATAGTAGAGTAGTTAACAGTAAAAAAAGAATGTATAGTAATTGGTGACTTTAATATAGATTTTATGATAGATTCCTTTTATGCGAAGAAGCTGCAAACAATCATGCTGAGCTTAGGTATAAAACAATACGTTAAGAAACCGACAAGAATCACAAAAGACAGTCATTGATTTAATCTTTGCTAATAATGATAGTTTAGAAGTACAGGTTGTTTACGAACCTAAAATTACGGATCACGCATGGCTTCAAGTTAAATTTGGTGCTAAAAGAAGTGAAAATAACTATAGAGAATTAAGCGCTAGAAGCTTTAAGGAATTTGATGTAAGTACATTTACCAGATTAGTAGAAAATAAATTGCATAAAAAACAAGATATGGATGTCAGTATGAGAGCGACAAAGCTTGTTGACAGTATAGTAGAAGCGTTAGATATAGTGGCGCTGATAAGAAAGTGTAGAATTCTAAAGGTGTGGGAAGGGAAAAAGTGGTTCTCCGATGAAATAAGAGAAGCAGCTATAAGAGAAGAAGGGATAAAGCATACAAGAAAGCAATTTATGAAACTAGTGAGCAAAATTGGTTGCAATATAAACTTGAAAGGAATACAGTTGAAAAAGTAATTAGAAATAAAAAAGAGAGTATTATGAAAATATGATAGATCTCAAGAAGGAAAATTCTACAACTATGTGGAAAATCTTGAAATAATTAATGGTGAGCCAGTAAGAACAAAAATAGTAGAAAATATAAATTTTGAAATCTTAGATAATACTGATGAGCCGAATGTAGACAATAAATTTAATTTCTACTACATAAAAAGTATTAATAATATAGTACAATCTGTAAATGTAGGTAAATCCAGCGGTACAAATAAAAAAAGTATTTATGTTATCGAGGACAAAGATAGATAGATAGATGACGAAGAGCGGGGGGCTTGTGAGACCCTATTGTCACCTAGATCTCTAAGATCCTCTGCGACTCCCGCTAGTTGTTAATCGACCAAGCTGCTAAAACCCGGCATTTGCTGCCAGGCTACACAGTTGGCCGATTTTAATTATTTTCAGGTCCTCGGACTCCACAAACATGGAGCCCAAAAATCTGAATCTCTTGAGTGCCAGAGACGGGCAGCGACACAATATGTGCACGCTGTCCTCCCCCTCCTCACTACAAAATCTACAACTACTCTCCTCAACTAGGCCTAAGTTGAATAAATGTGCCTTGAAGGCCCAAT
>NW_018021250.1:78867-80611 GCF_002006095.1 Pseudomyrmex gracilis | reverse complement strand
TGCAAAAGGGACTATATATCGTTAAATGTAGAATATTAAAATAAGTCAAATGCGTATATTCGTCATTCATAAGCTTTATTGTAAAACCGCGTTTTCGGGAACTTTCCAAACACCGAATTAACATGGGTTTAATATATACTGCCTTAGATCTTTCTATTCATCATCGTCACTTAACATCGGTCTGCTTTATTATTATTGGAATGCTGTTTCTTGGAGGTTAAAAAAATTGACATACGGTCAATATTTATTATTTATATATAATCATAATAAGTAAGATTATTTATATATAATCATAATAAGTAAGATTATTTATATATAATCATAATAAGTAAGATACTTATTTTTTGAAGTGATTTGAATCTCATTCTTGTTCACTCCTTTTCTCTTTTCTTTCCTTCCACGCTAGTAATGTCATCTGTAGGGAAACATGATGAAACTGCACGCTCCAGTGTCTAGCGGAGACAATGACGTTTCTTAACGTGATTTTATATACACATTTTGTTTCTCTTCCATTATCTCGGTTTAGAAGTCATAAACCAAAAAAATGCAATAATACTTTTTTTTAAACTGTTTTATTCTGAATCGATTGAGACTAAAAAGAAAGTGATTGGTATAGTCGTTCTTGAAATATTGCCCCGAGAAAATCTTCCCACTTCTCAATTGCATGAATTTCGCGTATAAGAGGCACAGTGTGCTCGCGCAGTTCGAGCGCCACTTCGTTGCGCGTGAACTTGGCGCGAGGCACTACCGTGCCTCTTGATACAGAAGAGAGAGTAGGCACAAATGTTAAATACAAATAATTTCAAAGTAGATTTTAGATAATTTATATAAGTGTAATATATATAACACACATTTAGAATAAAAATGGCTACTTTCGGAGTTTTAATTGAAATGGACAGATGTTTTTCTTTCCTCAGAATAAGATATATGTTCTGTAAATGAATAATTTAAAGTTAGATAAGATTTTTCTTTAGAGACACCCTTTTAAATATATTTTATCACGATAAATTTCTTAAAGATTTATCTTTCTTGAAAGATATATTTTTAAAAATACAATTTGTTTCTTTTTAGTAAAAGTTGATGTTCCATCGTATCATCATATAAACGACTCTTTTGTGGTGTTAGTACTAATCCTCCGATGCTAAATAATCGTTCAACGGCTGCACTACTGGGAAGTGCAGTATTATATTCGATAAAGAGTTGTTTAAGTTTTGGATGATCTTGTAACGCTTCAACAATTAAATTTTTGAATTAAAAAAATATTTGCAACTCTTTTTGTGTGTAGATTCATCTCGTGTTGTTTGTTGACGGAAAACAAAAAAGACATCGTTTTCATCGGAATTTAGATCACTCTTTGGAGAATTTTTGTTTGATTGAATCCCCAACACGTTTTCTAAATAGCTTTCTGCAAGTTTCCGTTTTTCTCCTATTTTCCAATTCAATTTGAAGTTTGGATGTAAGCAACTATTAATTCCTTTTTCTCAAACGTAACGTCAAATCTAAAGTTAAATATCAAATCAATAAAATAAATCACAACATTACTTTTTATTTATCAAACTGTATGAACAAAATGTATGAAATACTAATTAAATAAACTCGTGAGATGATGAACCGACATATTTCGGTAGATGCGAGCAAAACCACAAAATGTTCGTGTATGTGCTTTTTATTAAATTCCAAGAAAAATTACAGACGAAAAATTTCGATCTCTTTGTTTGAATCTTTATCAATGTACAACAGAAAT
>NW_018021250.1:76436-78537 GCF_002006095.1 Pseudomyrmex gracilis | reverse complement strand
GTCTGTTTTATGGGCATCTGTAGACAGGACGTGTTACGCGAGGCTAGAACCGACTTGATAGCCAATCAATATGCTACTTTTCTACAAAAGCATAATGTTGACTGGCATTGCGCACAACGCATTGAAGCGTTTTTCTGCAGACGCTGTTATGTAAGAAAAATATTATAAATTTGAAAGTAACGATAAAGTAACGCCTCATTTTGTTACTCGTTACCGAAGAAATGTAACGTCGTTACTGCTTTTGTTACACATAAAAAAAAGTAACGTCGTTACGGAGTCGTTACCAAAAAAAAGTAACTGTAACGGTAACGTCGTTACAAGTAACGCGTTACTTCTCAACCCTGAAAATAGCTTATTTCATGCAATCTCTAAAGTCCTAAAAGATAAAGAGAGCAAGAGGCGAAACAAACATGCGAGTAGCAAGTGATAAGGCTTCTTGCAATCAGCTGATTTTCACAATTGAAAATCATACACGCCTACAAAGCCATCGCTTATCACGCGCTCATTGGATCACATGTATTAATTAATCACTCAATAACTGCGAATTTTGTAAAATAGTACATGATTTTTCGGTTCAGATTCTAATCCGATCTACTTTCACACTTCAGCTGTGTTAAAATTTTTTAGACACAGATCTGTATATACAGGATGGAAAAAAGTATCGGAACACCTGAATCTCAGAAAATATAAGTTTTACAGAAAAGTGTTCTAGACAAAAGTAGGATGGTTTAGAAAGATCTATTTACTGATTCTATTACTGTAACCTTGGATTGCGCTGCCAAGATCAGGTCAAGGTCACATCGAAATTTTTTAATAGAACTCCCTATTTTTTGTTGCAGATTTTTATAGCCTAACTCAAAAGCTTTTTAAAACACTATAATAAAGTTTATTATTATTAAGTAGTTTTTGACTTATTAAAGTTGAATATTAGAGTACCGCCGGTACTTTTTCTACGAATATGATTTCGATCAAAGCAAATTTTGCGAGTTGATGATGCAAAAAATTGATACAGAACTTAACTTTTTATTCAACATAGTTTTTTTTAGATAAAACAACATTCGAAATGAATAGATAATGCTAATACCGGCAATACTTTAATCTTCAATCTTTATAAGTCACAAAGTACTTGATGAAAATAAATTTTATTACTATTTTGGAAAGCTCTTGAGTTAAGCTACAAGAATCTCTAATAAAAAATAAAGTTTCATTTTAAAAAATTATTGTAACCTTGACCTGACCTCGGCAGCGCAATCCAAGGTCACATTAAAACAATCAGTAAATAGAACTTTTTAAATCATACTATTTTTGTCTGAAACACTTTTCTGCAAAACTTATATTTTCTGAGATATTCAGGTGTTCCGGTACTTCTTTTTTCAGCCTGTATAAGATGAAACATGCAAACTTTTATTCTAAGAAAAAATAACCGCTCAGTTTGTAAATACAACAAGGTAGTAAAAGGACATTTACAAGCATAATGATGTCACCAATTATAATTTCAAAAATTTTAAACTACATCAAATAATTACAATTGATACAAAACGTTTCGGACTCATACTTGAGCCATGTTTAGTTGTAATATGTAAAAACGCAAATAATTACATGAGTAAGTAGAGGCCGCAAATAAATGAAAATAAGATCGGCGTCATCTCGGTGTGTGCTCGTGCATTAAAATGCAAATGTGCGAATAAAATAATAAGAAAATCAGAAAAAAGTCCTGTAATATGATAATTGAACCATGTACAATATAAAATATACTACCATGATAAAAAAATAACCGGAATTTTTAATTTAAACCTCGCGGGCTTATCGGTTTAGAATTCTGTTGTTTGTGTCACGTTGGCAGCACTGTTACGGACACCCATGCCAAGCTTCTGCTTATCAGCTGTTCATTTATGACAGTGATTTCTTTACATCAAGTTTTTACGTCGCGGCGATTTTTACAATAGATTCAAAACTTGAACAACGTTCTTGACACTTGAGTGCCTCGGTAGCCTAACAGGGAAGGCGACGGCCCGGAAAGCCGGAGATTCCAGGTTCGACTCCTGGCTGAGGAGTATTTTTTCGCAATATTTTAAAAATTAGTTAGGGGGGTATTCGGGGT
>NW_018021250.1:74451-75806 GCF_002006095.1 Pseudomyrmex gracilis | reverse complement strand
GTATGGCCTTTACGAACTATGCACGCAGAATGTGCGCGCTGTTTGCTTCATTATTATTTATAAGAGAAAGATAGCTCTTAAAATATTGTTGTTTAACAGAATGTATACTTTTAATCTCTGCTGTAAAATAATTGTTTACTAGTATTTTATACTTCTTCCTATTCGATCGACTCAAAAAACCACTACGAGGAACTCGTTTTGAGAGTGTGGAGGCAATAAAGCTAAAATCGCTGAAGTCACTAATGGCTATACCAAAAACCGACTTCCAGAAAAGCTTCGAGGGGTGGATCAAACGCTGGCACAAGTGCATCGCAGCCGACGGGAACTACTTTGAAGGGGACAACTTGAATTTTGAAGAATAAACATGTACTTTTCTTTTTATTTAAAAAATAACCGGAATAAATTCCGGTTATTTTTTGATCATGGTAGTATATAAACACACAGGAACAAAACAAACTCATATGTCACGAAACAGTCACAGTGTTGTACAGAGGATAAGAGACAGCAGTTTTATATATGAATCCCTACTATGATAGTGGGGATGAAGTAGTCGAAATAACAGTAACTTTTGTTTGATTCTGTTTAAAAGATGAGAATAGGAGTCGTCAAGCATTTCGATGTCATTTATCACATTTGGCTCGCAGGATTGTTCTTTAATGTGTATGACCTCAGAAATGAGGCGTTTATAAAAATTAGTCTCACGATCAAGAATCGTAACGTTATTCCAATCGAAAGAGTGATCATGTTTTAATCTATGTTTTGAGATTACTGATAATTTTGATGTATCTCTTTTAATGTTGTTAACATGTTCTTTTAGTCTTGTACAAAGCTGTCTCTTAGTCTGGCCAACATATGACGCACAACAGTCTTTACAATCAATTTTATAGACATTAGAGTGCGCTTCAAAAGGTGTTATATCCTTGTGAACTGTAATAAGTCCTGTAATGGTTCCTTAACATTTCTAACAATTACATTCCTAAAGAAGTAGCTTGCCTAACACAACTGGGTGAGAGACATTGTCTTCCTATTGGTGACAAAAAGAAAACTCTTATACATGAATTTATTAAAGACACGGAGTTTAATATAAAAAATTACAACATCGAATCAAAGTCAAAAATCAGAAGTATTGTAATCCCAAAATTACAGAGTTTTTGTCACAAAAAAATTTCCATATCTGTCAACGACATAAAAATGTTAAATATGTATAAATCTAGTTTGTCTTACTTGAAACAACATCCAGAGGTAATTTTTACACGAGCCGATAAAGGTAATACTACGGTTGTCATGAATAAAGAAGACTACTTGACAAAAATGAGAGATATGTTAAATGATAAAAACACCTATGATATTGTTAA
>NW_018021250.1:64730-69851 GCF_002006095.1 Pseudomyrmex gracilis | reverse complement strand
TAATTTGTTTGATATCATTCTGTTTCTTTGATATCACTGTTTTAATATTAAAAATCTTTAAGATCTTTTATTAGCTCGAAACAGACCTTGTTATTTTTCCATATTCTATTGTAATAAGTCGGTTTAATGTATTGAGACATTTATAGCCGAATAAAACGCTATTATCATTGAACGCTCGTCTCACAGAGTTAGTCAAATTATTAATATATGGGAAGACAACGAGTTTTCTCTCATTTACACTGTTATCAATATTGAATTTAGAGGTGATAATTTTTTTACTCTAGTGTTTATGTTATCAAAAAGGAAATTGAGAGGGTAACCATTGTTCAGTAAGATTTCAATGCAAGACATAATATTTTTTTGATGAAAATCCGGGTGAGAGAGAAGTAAGGCTCTGTCAATAAGACCGAAAATTGTTCCTTTCTTATGACAAAGAGAGTGATGAGAGAGATAAGACAAATATCTCCCCGAAAATGTTTTTTTATGATGCCAATCAATCTTCAAAGATTGACACCATTAATAGACAGATCTAAAAACCTGATACAATGATTAACCTCTCTCTCTAAAGTGAATTTCAGTCTGTGATGGAAGGAATTAAAGATATCGACAATGTTATCTACTTCAGAGGCAGTTGTTGCTAAAAGAATATCGTCTATGTACTGATAGTAAAAAGGTAAAGGTTCTTTAATTAAGCGTAAGGTCTCATTTTCTATGTCTTGTAAGACAATATCGGCTATGATGGACGACAAGGGGGAACCCATAGGTGTTCCGTAAGTTTGTTTATACGTAACGCTGTCAAATTTGAAAAATGTGGATAAAAGAACCAACAAAATTGCATTAAGAAATTCATCCATAGGGATGTTAGTTTTATCTTTTATATGATGCCATCCTTTTTTATACCATTGATAGCCAAGTCTGTGGGAACATTAGTGAATAAAGAGACAACGTCCGATATCAACACATCAGAACCAGTAAGTTGAATTAGAAAGATTATTGTATAATTTAAAACTATTGAGTACATTACTTTTCGCTGTTGGAATATTGTTAACGATAATTTTATGTACATACATGGCAAGAGAGTAGAGAGGGCTCTCAAAAGAAGAAATGATAATCCTGAGTATTGTTTTTATGGATTTTTGGTAGTCCATACGCTTTAGAAAGTATTTTGTCACTGGACCTTAGACAATTAAATTTTTTTAAATCAATATAATCATTACTGAGCCAACGCTTTAACAATTCCAAGAGATTTAACTCAATCTTTTAAATGGAATTTTGTTTAATAACCTCATACGTATCAGAATCACTGAGGAGTTCTTTCATTTTATTAACATAATCGACTCTATTCATCGCTACCGTCGTGTTGCTTTTATCAGCCCGCATAAATATATTATAATATCAGGACGTTGTTGTATAAAATCTTTACATGATCTATGCATATTGGTCATCAGTCTATCGTTTTCAGATATAACAGCTTTTTTTATCAAGAAAACTTAATAATTTAGGGATTGAGTAGTTTCTTATCTTGGCTTTTGTGTTGATGTCAAATGTTCTGATGTTACACTCAATGTCCTCGATAAATTCGTGGATCATTTTTGTTTTACTTGAACTTAAAGGGAGACAATGTTTATTTCCAAGTTGTAACAATCTGAATACATGTTTAGGAATGGATTTGTTTGAAATATTATGGAACCATTTTTTATTTGTTAAATGTAACGGGTTCACAGGAAACCTGTTTGAGAAATTAATGGAGAAATTATATGGAGAGATAGAGACAGAAGTAATTTCAATGTTATTACCAATTGAGGTATTGTTGCGCTCACGGCAGCGTTTAATCGCGTCACCGCCGAGTTACTGCGCCGCGGAAAGAAAAGATAACACCGCGTATAACACACTTAAGTTTTATTAGAGAACGCGTCACAAAAAGGTCACGGAAAACGTAAAGAAATCTCGAGAGCCGATGATCCAGCTTGTCGACGATTCCGAATCCGGCGGCTCACTCTTCTTTGAACTTCGCCGTCAACAACCCCGTTGCTACCCGAACAAAAGCCTCTATATCGATCGATCGTTCGACGAACATCTTATACCGCGTGGACGACACGCGCTGCATCTCGCAACAGTATTATTGATAAAACATTCATTGACATTCGACAAAGTATTCAAAGAGCTACAAAACTGTATTGGTTTGATATTCTTGTAAGATTCGATGGTTTTTTATGTATAAGCCATAGTATAGTATTTTTTTATATTTTTTTAAAAACAACTTCTGGTGAAACCGCTCGAAAGATATAGAATGATGCTCAACGACGTCATACCATATGTAAGGTGGAAAAAAATTTGAAAGAACGTGAGTAGTGATATAAGGTTCTAACTCAGGAGCTCCGAGGAGGGCGCGGGGTATGACGTCACACAGGAAAGGTAATGACGTCACGATAACGTCACGCGAGAGCGTGGCACTGCAGGATATGACGTCACGCGGCGTCAGGAAGTGATGCGGAAGGTCCTTTATGGTGACTTCACACGCGCACCAGAAGCGACGTCACACGCGATGCAATATGGCGGCGGTAATATGGCGGTTCGACAATATGACGATTTCAAAGTAATATGCATGGTATATATTTTAATATGCTTGGTATATATTTTTAATGTTGTGTAACAATATAGCGACGCAGTTTTTAGCGAGAGCGTACAAAGTTGCATTTTTAGTGCGGAGTAACATTTTTGAATGTTCTGCAACACGTGGCACTGACGTCACAGGATATGACGCCACGCGGCGTCAGGAAGTGACGCGGAGAGCCTCTTTATGACGACTTTACACGTGGCAATATGGCGGTTTGACAATATGGTGACTCCAAGATATGTACTTTTTTTACTGCGGTAATATGCAGAATATATATTTTTTTAATGTTGTGTAACAATATAGCGATTCCAAGAAATATATAGTTTTCATATAACATATATGAAAAACAGCAACTACGTATTGTTGTACATATTTCTTTCGGCATGTGCCGCGGTATGTACCATTATACGCAGTGTGCGTAAAGTTGCAGTTTTAGCGAGACCGTGCAAAATTGCATTTTTTAATTTTAGCGCAAAGTAACAAAGCTGTACTATTCATTTTTTATATTCAAATTTTAGTAAGATTGTTTCTATGTATATATTTCCACGGAATGAATTACAGCAACTATGTATTGTTGCACATATGTCTTTCGGCATGTGCCGCGGTATGTAACAATATACGCAGGACGCGTAAAGTTGCAGAGTTGCAGTGTATAGCGAGATTGTGCAAAATTGCAGTTTTACCTTTAGCGCGAAGTAATTGCGATTGTTTTAGCAAGAAATAACAAAAATGAAGTATTTACTTTTTTTTATTTAAATTTTATTTATAATGGAAAATATTATTTACATGCATCATATATAACATCTTTTAAAGCGCGTGCTAATAATTTACAATCTATAATCGCGCTACTGTCGTACACTCCACTCTGATATATCGCTGTTACAGCGTTGCTTACATTAGTTATATTAATATTTTGTTCTCGTAGAACGCGAACAAACTGTGCAAACTTTATATTTACTACATGGGTATGTTCTGCCAATAATACACGTTTTCAATACACGAATTTAAAAGTAACAAAAATTTTACAGTGGGTGGTTTCATGTACAAACACTTATCGTTTAATGTAAATTTTACAACTCGTGCGTCGCGAATAATAACGACATTTAATCACGTATTAAAGTAACATAAACCTATATTA
Source organism: Pseudomyrmex gracilis (assembly GCF_002006095.1). Lineage (NCBI taxonomy): Eukaryota > Metazoa > Arthropoda > Insecta > Hymenoptera > Formicidae > Pseudomyrmex > Pseudomyrmex gracilis. Next base: position 66,096 of record NW_018021250.1, on the reverse strand, counting down.
AAGAAAAATGCTGATGAGTGCAAAAAATTGCTAACTGCGTATTGAAGAAAAAACATAATGGTAAAATTGACATACATTATGCAAAATATGCAGTTTTTTTGTCGGATATCAAATTTCACCGATTTGATCACGTATTAAAAAAACATAATCCTATATTAAATAAAAAAACTGCTGATAACAACAAAAACTTGCTAATTGCGTATTAAAAAATAATGATGACAAACTTGCTACTTGACTTATAAATTCTGCAAATTATGCAGTTTATATAGTTATAAAGAAAGTCGGAAATCGGAGTACTGTCATATACTCCACTCTGACATATCGCTGTTGCAGCGTTGGTAACATATATGAGAAACCATCTATGTATTTTATACATAGTTTAGTTATTCTTATATGACACTGTGTATATTTGTACATATTCATTTTGGTATGTGCCGCGGTATGTAACATTATATCCAGTGCGCGTCAAGATGCAGAGTTGCAGTTTTTTTTTTAAATAATATTCACTTTTATGTTTAGATTTTATGAGGATCTTTTATTAAGATCTTTTGTTTTCTATGTGTATATATATTTCTACTAGTATGAAGAAAGTTTGGAATCGAAGTAGGATCAAAGGTTACACATTAAAAATCCACACTTGTAATATAAAAGAGAATCTATTTGATACTAAGAGTATTGTAATATTTATTATTAAGTACATATGTATTTTATAAAATTGAATCATATAACAACAAATCTAACATTATAAAAAACAAAAGATATATGTATGCATATATATTAAAAAAACTTGTGATATGTCGGTGGTTTCGTTTTGCGCGCAATGTGCGCATGTATTGACTAAACTATAAAACTAAGATATAAACTAACATGAACACTAAGATATAAAAATTTTTATTAAAATCTTTTGTTTCTATGTTACTACGGAATGTATTTACTTGCGCCTTTTATTTATGTTTATTTATGTATTTCGTTTGTCTTTTAATCTCTTTGTTTTATGTAATATACATATATAATATACATAATAGTGTATTCCCGTCATAAAGTCGGGAAACGGGATCAAACGTTGCATATTTACAAAAATCCACACTTGTAATATAAAAAGAATTTATTCGTTACTACTTAATATTCATTATTAAGTACATTTTTATTTTATAAACTCAAATCATATAAAAAAATCTAACAATATAAACACAAACGATATATGTATGCATGTGCATGTGTAATAAAAAACTTGTGATGTGTAGGTGGTTTCGGTTTGCGCACGATGTGCGCATGTACACAGTTTGTCCGGAAAGTTCCCGGACTGATTTTTTCTAGCGCGGGTAAGCGGCGCTATCGAGCGGTCAACGCTGGAACTACTTAGTAT
>NW_018021250.1:59356-63295 GCF_002006095.1 Pseudomyrmex gracilis | reverse complement strand
TAATAATCACTATGAAATTTATCTATTGTCATAGGTTTTTTATTCTCTTACTTAAATATATTTTACTTTCTTACACTTACCGTAAGTAAGTTTCTTATATCACGTAATAATTAAATAACTAAATATTTGATATAAATTATTGAAGTCACTTTTAATGTAGAGTTACTCTTTTCAATGTTCACGATAGTTTTATGATAACATATGCCTGTCGGTATTATTGGTAACCGCGTCGGTATGTATCATCGGTAACCGTGCCGATATATGGATTAAATCTCGGGCCGCTGGCGCGTGATAGTAGGAGGCGGCCGGAAAAGAACTACTTATCCTCACGGCGCACGATATGGTATTCCGCACTGTACAGTCGTTGCAGTCTGATAGAAGTTCATCATCTTTTAGGACACGAAAAAAGACACACAGATTGTAAGTACATTTAAAGGTATAAAAAAAAGATGAGATGCTTGATGACTGCTACTCAGTCTCATCCAAAACGTCACATCTAAAACATCTTCAGCGAACATCGTATGCGATCGACATTGTACGCGAGTGCGTTGAAATCAGTGAAGTGGTTGTACCAACGGCACTTGCGTTAACGTACGCGATGGACACGCTGATAAGAAACCGTGTAAGCTCACGGACACGTTCTCGCTTGTGGGCATATCCCCACTGCTTCGACAGAACCTATCTAGTAGAGGAGATTGGATGGAGCGGACGAACGATTCTCCTTGCTCCTCGCGTCTGTTAGCTTGTGGGTAGAGCAAATTCTTGTGAGCTGTCAATAGTATATAAAAATTAGCCATAAAAAATATAATAATGTAATGTGTATTCCATACTAATTAATATATGTATTTTGTTACTCAGAGACGACTTCACCAGCCAATTTATCGCTATGAGAAAACACACACACACACACACACACACATTCGTTTAGTTATAAATTGTTAGATGTGTATATCATGTTTTTTAGTATATATATCTTGTTTTGGTATATATCTTAGTTTATATTGTAGGTTATTTTTTTGTTTATGTCTTAATTTTATATCTTGTAGTTAGTTTATATCTTAATTTATATCTTAGTGTAACATTTTAGTGTTCTATTTTAATTTTATATTTTTAGTAAATACATGCGCACATTGCGCACAAAAAGACGCAACCGATACATTACCAGGTTTTAACATACATGCACACGCATACATATATCTTTTGTTTTTATAGTGTTAGATTGTTTTATATGGGTCGATGTTATAAAATACAAATATAATTAATAATGAAAATAATAGTATCCTACAACTACTGACTTTACGTTCAATATTGTTAATTAAAAATTATTATCGGTAAATATTCAGAAAAACGGAGCACCCTCGGAGGTCAGTGACCTTAACATATGTTGTCAAGGACACCTTCCTGAACAACAATCTGCAACTTTTAACCGTCGCTCGTTGTTCGTTAAAAAATTATACATAAAAGAAGTTGCGGCAATAAACTGTTAGTTTCCGACACCGTGTACATTTTGTTTGTGTTGGAAGCGTGTAGGCAGAAGGGGCTGCGCCCCCCTGCAGGCGGAGGGGCTTTGGCCCTCCACCCTGTTCCCACAAAAAAATGAAGAAGTCAATTAAGTGTCAAGTGAAGAATCCAATTAATGTCCTACCGATGTCCCGAAACGTGGAATTTAACTTCGCATATTTCGCCAAATTCTTTCGATGTTTTGCGTGTGACAATTAGTATGAGGATCTACAAAATTTTCTTTGTGATTTATGTATGGTGAGTGTAAACGTGCATATTGATGTTGTTATATGCTTTCATTTTTTCGTGAAGAAGGAGGGGGTAGGGGCAAAGCCCCTCCTTCTGCGGGGGGCGCAGCTCCCCTTATCTGCACGCTTACAACACAAACAAAATGTAGACAATGTCGGAAAGTAAGAGGTTATTTATGATATTTTTTGTTTATAATTTTCTAACGAACAACGAGCAATGGCTAAAATTTGCAGATTTTTGTTCAGAAAAGTGTCCTTGACAACATATGTTAAGGTCATTGACCTCCGAAAGTGCTCCGTTTTTCTGAATATTTACCCATTTTTGTTTTATTTGCAACTGGTAATATCACCTCACCTGTGAACCTCACTGCAATAAATGCGGTAAAACGGCCGATCCATAGAGTAGCCTTTGATGACCTTGACCTTAACATATATTAGGACCTTGGATAAGTTCTTGCTGTTTCCCAACAGATGGCGTTACCAGAACTGCGTGCGTGTAGTTTAAGATGGTAACGCATCTATAAGGAAGTACCATAGGCAAGCTTGAAATTCAGTGCATGTCATTTCGCTGAAGTGTAAACAACTTTTTTTCTATAATGTTAAACATGTCAAGTTTTGTGCCAAAAAAGAGTATTTGCGGGAAATTTTATTGCACTATTTTATTCAAAAAAAATCTGCAGCTGAAGCACACAGAATTCTTGTTGAGACTTACGGCGACCATGCTCTGTCAGAAACAACATGCAGAGATTGGTTTAGACGCTTCAAAAATAATGATTATGATGTTGAAGATAAAGAACGCTCTGGCGCACCAAAAAAGTTTGAAGACAAAGAATTGGAGGCATTACTTTATAAAGACTCATGTCAGACGCTAGCTGAACTTGCAGAATCATTAGGAGTAGATGACACAACAGTTTCAAAACGTTTAAAAGTATTAGGAATGATTCAAAAGCAAATACATTGGATGCCGTACAAGTTGAAGCCGAGAAACGTCGAACGGCGTCTTTTTACGTGTGAACATCTGCTTCAACGGCAGAAAAGGAAAGATTTTTTTATCGTATTGTGACTGGCAATGAAAAGTGGATACACTACGATAACCCTAAGCGTAGAAAATCGTGGGGTAAGCCCGGTCATGCATCAACATCGTCGGCAAAGCCAAATATCCATGATTCATAGCTTCTGCTCTGCATTTGGTAAGATTAGCTGAGCGTAGTTTATTATGAGCTGCTCAAACCGAACGAACCATCACGGGAGATTGCTATCGACTACAATTGATACGTTTGAATCGAGCATTAAAGGAAAAACGGCCGCTATACAAGTAGAGACACGACAAAGTGATTTTGCAACATGACAACGCTCGGCCACATGGTGCACAACTGGTGAAAACCTACTTAGAAACGCTTAAATGGGAAACCCTCACCCGCCGTATTCACCAGACATTGAGAGAGAGAGAGAGAGAGAGAGAGAGAGAAGGAGAGAGAGAGAAAGAGAGAGAGAGAGAGAGAGAAAGAGAGAGAGGAGCTGAAACAGAGGCGCTGTTTGTGGATCATATCAAGGTCATGTGAACAGAGCACTTCATGTAAGGGACCTCGCCAGGACAGCCACGCGGTCTTTCAGCGCGGCGCCAGTCGATGAGACGACCGAGCGGAATGAAGGGAACGGCGGAACGGACCGTCAACAAAGCGCTCTCTACCGACAACTTCAGAGCTACTACAATTCTGTGACTGCATCGCTTTATCTATTGAGCTGCTTGTTTTGTTGCTGCTTGCCATGCGATGCTATTCCGTCCCGCTGCATTTTTGCTTGCGCCGCTGCATGTTGACGCACAAGATCCTGCGAGCGTTCGAATTTCGCGGCCCGTTGATTCTGCCGCCTAGAGCGAGCTGGCAAGCCGCGCAGCGTAACCCCGTGACCCGATTGGTCGACGCGACTTACCTTACGCGACCTCAGCGCTATCCGGCGTATCGATCGCTTATCGAGCGAAATCCTCGCTCTCTTGGCAGGTATGCCAGTTTCAAGACTTTTGCAGCATGCAACAGGAAGTGGAGGGGATGCGCACACAGGCGAACAGCCGTGTCCGTGTGCGCTCGGCGCTTCGGCCAACTTCGAGCAGTAGACGGAGACGGATATATATAACCGCTCTCTGTCTTTCCTTATAGCTATAGCTATAGCTAATACTGCCAGCCGCGAGAAG
>NW_018021250.1:39699-54766 GCF_002006095.1 Pseudomyrmex gracilis | reverse complement strand
CTTCTCGCGGCTGGCAGTATTAGCTATAGCTATAGCTATAAGGAAAGACAGAGAGCGGTTATATATATCCGTCTCCGTCTACTGCTCGAAGTTGGCCGAAGCGCCGAGCGCACACGGACACGGCTGTTCGCCTGTGTGCGCATCCCCTCCACTTCCTGTTGCATGCTGCAAAAGTCTTGAAACTGGCATCCCTGTCTCTTGGTCGCAATCAGGTGTACCGAACATACACGCATTTGCGGGCTCCCGTGCGTGTGATAAATTGTCGTGCCGCGTAACATAGTCTCTTGTGCGGTAATTCCTGTGTTTCAATGTGGTGTTTAAGCCGAGACGATGTGAACAAAGTCTGAGCTGTCGAGCCCCTGGAGTGCAGCCAAGAACGAAAAAGACTGACGGATGGCAGAGAACAACAAACGACGGTGAGGTGCCCGTTTCAATTCTGTAAGCCACGAATCCGCGTTGCCGAATCGTGCCGAGGTTAACCGCCGATTTTCGTGTTTTTTGTACTTGTGGCAGGGATACGTCTTTCGCCTTTTTGGAATTTTCGGCGGCGGTTAGAATTGGGCCTCACGGGGCTTCGTGGCAACTATTTGTGGGATTATTGCATGCGTAGTTAATATTTTCACTAATGTAAACAAGCCCTGGAAATGCGGTAGCGTGCCAAGTAGCGTGTAGTGTGCAAAGCTCTTTTTTGCGTATGTTTTTTATCTCTCTTTGTCTCGTTGTTGTCGAAATGTGTTGCGACGGCCGTATTGTGTCGCTCGCACATCGCGTAAATACCGTCGCGTACAAGTAATGAAGTAGTAAGTTGGTTTTTTTTATAGCAAATTGTAAACCAGTAGTGTACTAATAAGAGTTCTAACCCAGGAGCTCCGAGGGAGGTGCGGAGTATGACGTCACAGGGGGAGAGGCGACGTCAAGATGATGTCACGATGATGTCACGATGATGTCACGGGGAAAAGGGACGCGGGGTATGACGTCACAGGGAATGTGTGACATCACAATTACGTCACGTGGTATGACGTCACGCAAAAAATAACGTCAGGGGGTATGACGTCACAGGACGTGACGTCACGCGGCGGCATTATGGCGGTGAACCCCAACGATCACCATTACGTCACCGGAAGTGACGTCACGCGGCGGCAATATGGTGGTGGACCCCGACGATCACTATTATGGCTGCGTTTTAAAATGTACTGCCAGTACTAGTGGTATGACGTCACAGAAGTGTACTGTAGATAGCGTTCCGTTTTAACTTTGTGCACTTTTTCATTACTGCAAAAAGGGAAAACGGAACGCAATAGCAGTATGTTTCCAACAAGTTTCTGTAAGTTACTCTTGAATTATATTTTACAATGAATGAGATGGTAGACAATAATAAAGATATAATAACATTGGCTGTGAATACGTTAATAAATAGTATATATGAATCAAGTGATCCTAGTGATTCAAATAATTCAGATATTGAAATAATAGTTAAACTGAATCGATTAACCTATGTATCAAGGATACGATGCCAGAATTATGTAAAAAATATTGTATCATCATATTCAGAAATGGAATTTAAAATGCATTTTCGGTATGTTGTGTAATAATAAAAACTTAAAAAAAATATATATAATAGTCGCGCGTGCGTATATATGTGTATATATACATATATATACACATATTTCTATTACTTTTATTATATTTTTTTGTTAGTCTATTGATCACGCTTATAAATAAATTTTTTTATTAGTAAATAAATTTGTTAATTTTTACATAAAAAATCAAAAAATAAGAAAAGTTGATATAAAACGTAAAACTTTAGAATATGATCAATGAAGAGAATGGTAACAATTTTGTTTTTTCATTAAGTATATAATTTTCAATTTAAAGATTATGTGCTTACAGAATGAGACGGACAACATTTATATTTCTATTGGAGTTATTAACTCCACATCTTGCAAAAGATTTAGGAAAATTAGGACGTTGTCCATTATTACCAGAAAAACAATTGTTATTATGTATTTGGATGANGGCAACACCTGATTCATATAAGTAAGTAGTTAATAATTTTCTAAATATGTTGAAATAATTATATCAAGCATATATAATATTTTTCATAGATTTGTTTATGCGTATTTCTCTATTGTAATACTCTACATAGTACTTTTTTACTTTGTTTTTCTATAAATTAAATATATCTGAAACAAGGTTTGGTGTTTTTATCATTCTTTGTTAATAGAAGTATAAGCAATAGATTTGGTGTAGGGAAAGCAACCGCTTGGAGAAGCGTAAGGAGAGTTGTTTCTGCTTTATATTTTTATTTGCATACATTTATAAAATGGCCATCAGCAGAAGAAGCAGAGAATACTTCAACATTAATAAAAAACAGATATGGCTTCCCAAAAGCAATAGGTGCTATCGATGACACTCATATAAAAATAGCAGCTCCAAAAGTTAATCCAGAATGTTATATAAATAGGAAAGGGTATCATTCAATACAGTTACAGGTACAAAAGGATAGTTTTACATTTACTTATATATAATTATATATAATTATATATATATATATATATATATATATATATATATAACTAGATTGTGTATATGTAATGAGTGCACTATTTACATTTTACTTATGTAAAGAGTCGATAATAATGTTTTTTCTAGGTTATATGTGATGCCAGTTTAAAATTTCTACATTGCTATGCTGGACAAGTTGGTTCCACACATGACATGAGAGTTCTCCGATTATCAGGTTTTCAAAATATGTATACAGAAGAAAATTTTCCAGATGATAGTCATCTGTTAGGAGATGCTGCATATGAAATTCAAAAATATATAATGGTTCCTTTTCGAGATAATGGACACTTAACGGAGATACAAATAAAATACAATCAAATACTTTCTTCTGCACGTATGATTGTAGAAAGGTCATTGGGACTTTTGAAAGGACGATTTTGTAGTATTCTTGATAAATTGCCAATGACCAGAACAGATTTGATACCCAAATATGTAGTAGCTTGTTGTATTTTACATAACATTTGTCTGTTACATAATGACATGATAGATGTAATACCTATTATATTAAATGAAAGAGAGTTTGTACCTAATTGTGATCCTATTGATGCTCAAAGTAAAGATCAAGGTGTTCAAAAACGAAACCGTATTGCACAATCATTTAGAAACTTGCGTTAATTTATATCGTAATATTATTTAATTTTATATTGTAATATTTAAGTTTTATAACAAAATTTAATATAGTTTTTTAATGTAATGGTTTTTAATATGTTATATATATGTATATATATATTGTATATATATGTATAATTTTTATATCTCTAAATAAGAGATTAATAATTCTTAATATAATTTTTTTAGTTTTAAGTCTACAAATAATATTAAGACTAGTATGAAAAAAATAAAAATAACTAGTTTATTATATCACAGTTTTTATTATTCAACACTAGTAACTTACATATAATTTGTTTTTATTTTATAGAACGTACATAAAATTTTTTATTTTCTTTCTTTAAACAAGATAGAATCTTATATAGTCAGTCTTTAACAAATTAACCAACTTCTGCAATATCTAATTATATTTAATATCACAGCAGAATATTGTAATATCTTTTAAGTAGTAGTAGTGTTATAACAAGAGAGAAGTAAAACCTGTTTAAGTAAAAAATGTTCAAGTAAAACTTGAAAAAAATGAGTATTTTCTTGGCAAACAAAATTAGCGCTCTAAGAATTTAGTTTATAACTAATAAAATGCACTATGTTTTGAGATAATAAATACTTAATGTAGATAGATATATGTAATACCATAACAGCAAATAAAATGTTTTTAGTTTTGTACTTATAACTAATTGATTGTACATTTACTCTGTTAAAAACAAAAACAACAGTCCCAAGATTACAATAAGCAAAATAAATCTATTTTCAAAAGAATAAAAAAACTTAATTTTAAATAACTTTTTTTAACAAGTTCTCGATTTTTTTTAGTTGTTCCATTTTTTCTTGGTGTCTTTTTTCAATAATTTCACGTTTGAGTTTTTTTCTGCTATTAATTTTTCCATATATTTTTCTACGTTTGATTTTCTCTTTGATGTTGCTGTAGAAACAAGAAAAATACTGTTATTAAACAAATATATGTTAAAAATTTGTTTTTATATAATGTTAAAAAGAACACATAATAATTAGATAGTAATATATATATATACAAATACCTGATTGTTGATCATTTTGTTCTCCTGAAGAAGTTGCAGATATATCGACACTTGTTCCTGTAACTGATAAGGGTTGTACCTAAGGCTTTTTACTAAATATATTATCCATTACCTAAAATATACAAAAATTATTTTACACATAATAATGTACTGTGCTATTTAATATAAAAATAACAATTAATATAAAAAGTTAAATGCACATAAATGTGTACATTCATGTGTATATTTAACTTTTTATATTTATTAACATATTTATAGATTTATTTACATGTTTGAAAAAAATTAATGTTATTTTAAGTCAATTGATTGTATTTGTGATTATATTTACATTAATATAAATTATTATGGTTTGTTTATGAAACTAATATTTTTACTTTTTTCCAAATGTGTAAAACTCATGTATAATACAAACTTCATATATATATACTTATATAAAAACTTATATAATAAAGGAAAGATTCTTACATCAAAATATTCCCATTTTTTTGTATCATTTCCCGATCGATTATTGTGATCTTTAATTGCTTTGTAAGTTCTTTTCAATGCTTGAAATTTTATTGAACATTTTTTACCACTTATATTATGTCCCATATTTTTCATTTCTTTTGAAACATTTTCCCAGCAATGTTTAACTGTGCATTTGCCACTATGGAATTCCTTTTCTTTACTAGTATATATATCTAGTAAAAGCAATGTTTCTTCTCTAGACCAATTATGCTGATTATCTAAATATCACAAAAGAATAAGCTTTGTTAAAAATAAACACTTTAATAGAATCAATCTTGTTGTTGTTGGTCTGTTTTTAAACTAGTTTATACTTGTACCTTTACTCTTGATATTTTCATTTGTTTCACTGAAGTTGGAATCATCTGTATCTTCTAATATAGAAATACTTTCTAAATTAAAATTAACATGACCTACAAATTGTAAAATTTACTGTAAATATCTAAGAAATATATTTAAAAAATTAGTAGATCATTTGTAAATATTATACCAATGCTGTCGTCAGTTGCGTTGTTATTAAGTTTAGCTCGATTCAGCAATACTGTTGCAAATTGTAAATCTGAAACAGAAAAGTAAATCATAATAAATACGAAAATTTTCATTGCCTTATAGTGACTTTATATAACTCAGTATGTATTTTGCATTTTTTGAATGAATCTTTGTGTATATGGTATATTTAAGTACATATTTAATTTTAATAATAGTAAAATTTTCTACCATTTCTAGCTTTTTCAGCTTCTTTTGTAGTAACTTGAAGAACATAAGATTTGTTTTCTTCGCCATCAATTAATGTTAAAAATTCAATGTTTTTGGCAGCCATTACAATGATATTTAGCTTTCTATAAGGATAAGGTTAAGTAAATTCATTTTCTGGCAACCATGGAAGCAGCCATCTTGATTACTGCAAGTGCTTTACCTCGCTAGCCACAGTAGCAGCAACAGGAAGTACGTCAAAATCAGTGACGTCATAGATTCCTACCAGTACTGTCGCAGTGCGCTGCATCTTATTTCGGAACGCTATTTACAATACTGACAGTACTGGCAGTACATTACGGAACGCAGCCTATGTCATCGAAAATGACGTCACGCGGCGGCAATATGGCGGTGGACTCCGACAATCACAATTATGTCACCGGAAGTGACGTCACGCGGCGGGAAATATGGCGGCGGACCCCGACGATCACCATTAACGTCACGTGGTGGCAATATGACGGAGAACAATATGGCAATTCTACGGTATGTACTTATATATGTGAAATATGTATTTATATGTAAAATAATTTTTTGTTTACTAGAACATGTACCACAAAACATTGTATTGTTTTTTCTACGCAATGTTGCAGTTATTTTTACGTATTGTGTATTTGCAAGCTCGTACATTGGTGCCTGCGAGAGTGAGAGAATAAAGATTGGCGCCAACGCTTTCGGGCAGATTCCCGCTAACGCCGTTGGACATCACGCATTCGAGCAACTTTTCGCGATCACCTTCGGGCAGGTTTCCGCCGTAGCCTACTAGCATAACCGTTTGAAGCCGTACAACTTTGCTATTAGACATTTTTCCAAAATGCATTCTTACTGAAAATATTAGGGGGATCCGACACTTTTTGATTAATGTATTTTCTTTAAACCAATTAACTGGTCTCATTATTTTGCGCACAAAAGTATTAAAGTTATGATTACTAAAAACTAAATAATATTTTACAAGATATTTTACATTTTGTGTCAAAAAATTGTTAACTTCAAACCTTTATAACTCAAAAAGTACTTAATGAAAAAATGTTTTATTATAGTGTTTTGGAAAGCTCTCGAGATAAGCTATAAAAATATCCAATAAACTGTAGGGAATTCTATTTAAAAAAATAAAGTTGACCTTGAAATGACCTTAAAGGACATGGTCAAGATCAAAGTCAAGATCATCATCTTACTCCTCGCTTGAAAACCATACAACTTTGTTATTGGACATTTTCTCCAAAATGCATTCTAACTGAAGATATTAGGGGGGTTTAATACTTTTCGATGACCCTGTATGTATTGTGTACTACGATACGTGTCGCAGCGTTATACAGTCTAAAAACTTGCATTTTTTGGCGATAAATCTACGCGCGAAGTTGTAAGTGTAGTGATAAACAACAAAGACGAATTATGGATATATTTAGGTCTTATTTAGAACGCAATGATTTCATGCATCGTTACAAAGTATATTATATACATATTACATACATGCACAATAGTTTTTTACACGCGTGTGCGCATATCCATTTTTGTATCTTACATATGTGTCGCGATGTCTAATGTTTGTACAGTAAATATGTTATATCTAGATTTTTTATATGTTATATCTAGATTTTTATTAAGAAGACAATGTTTACATATTATTTACACGCATGATACACAATATCTTTTAAAGCGCATGCCAACAACTCGCAATCTATAATTGCGCTATTGTCATACACTTGACTTTAACATATCGCTGTTGCAGCTTTGCATACATCAGTGATATTTTGTTCTCGTAACACGTGAACAAACTGCGCAAACTTTGTGTTGACTACATGAGTGTGTTCCGCCAACCAATAATACATGTTTTCAATACAAAAATGTAAAGTTAATAAAAATTTTGCAGTTGGTGGTTTCATACAAGCACTTATCGTTTAACGTAAATTTTACAACTCGTGCGTCACGCATAATAACGATATTTAGCGCCAAATCGCGAAGCCACAAAGTAACAGATACATCGGCTGATTGTAGCAGTTGGTGAATAGCTGTCTGCTTCTGAATGATCGTTTGCCATGTGGAAAATGGTATAAGCAATGAATTTCCATAGTTGTCTCCAATAACTATCTCTACATAGGAGATTGGACCGACACTTATTCCAATTTCAATGTATTTGTACGCTGTTGATGTTAGCGCGTACCGTCTTCCCAAAATGCGAGTCGCCCGATGTGGAGGAGACGCAGTTGACACACTATAAAAAAAATAGTTACACGAGTGAATAAAGTGTAACATATGTACATACTGTACATGGCAAAACAAAACCAAGTAATGCGACAGTCTACTTACCTATTGCGTGCAATCTTCGTTGCATCGTTACACTTCCTGCTGGCCGCTACGGTATACATGTTGTATTCATCTGAAACTATGGTGAAAAATCGACTAACGCGATGTCTCGTAAGAGTTCTCTTAAATACTGACCGATCCCACTACTTTGTATTAGAAAAGTGATGATGGCATCCAAAAGTATGACTCATTTTATATTAGATCAAAAAATACTGGTGACAACTAATTACATATTAGAGAAAAAATTGATGACAAAGTATTATATGTATGACTCATAAATTCTGCAAAAAACTGCACTTTTGTCAGATCAGTATCAAATTTCATTTCTATAAAACAAAGATGTGCGATATTACTTTTCGTAAACCAAACAAATGCAGCATCAGCAAAAAGTGCACTATAAAAAGGCAACAAGCGTCGCATGAAATTAGTATTTCATCGGAAAACAGATTAGACAATCAGTCGGTGTATGTTCCAAAAATAACGTGTTACAAAAAAGTGAAAAAATGGAAAATACACTTATGCAGTTAGAGTGCGATATATTAGAGCAATGAACTTGTTTAAACTCGTGAGAAGAGTTTGTCTCATGGGAGCAGCGATGTGAAGAATGTCAAAGTATTGGAAGAACATAGTCGGAACAAACGTCCACGACTGTCTGTAGGAGTCAGACATTCGCTGATCGTTAGAATTGCGCAACTCAAAGGATCAAAAAACTCACTGCATTGACAGTTTGCATATATTGGTGCCGGACATGGACTTACACAGTATCTCTCACATGGCGAGAGATTGACACCGCTTTTGAGAGTAGACTAATGACGGGTGCTATTATCATGTTGAACCTCGCCATTTCTCGAACACGCAAAAAGCACGGTGTTGGAAAAAGTGCAAAACGCCATTGAGAAACACAGTAATCTCAAAGTCAATACAGTGTTCAATGGTGAATTTGTATCAGGAGAAAAACGGAGCGAATAAAAGTATAACTACGAGAAATTCGGAACTCTTTTGTGCAACCAATTTAGATGAGTGGTACGAGCGATATGTCATCGAACCCACGGTAACGTCTTTAGATGAATTCCAAGAACGTAATAGTGGGTTGGCTTTGTCACGTATACTGAATTTAATCGTAAACGTGAACAAGTACAATCCATTGCGCGCAGGATGTCGTATAAATTTGCCACCAGAAGTTAAATTTAAGAGAGTGGTAATTAATGTGCTATCTGAAGACAATGCATGCTTTGCATGATCGGTTGCCGCTTTTTATCCAGTCGAAAGACATGTAGAACGCGCATTATCGTATCCTCACTATACGACAATGCTGAATCTACAGGACATTGTGTTTCCAATGAGTGTACACCAAATACCAAAATTTGAACGGCTCAACAACATCTCTGTCAATGTGTACAACATGGAATTGAGAAGGAAGGAGAATGAACCAAATGAACTTGTCATCCTTCTAATACGTCTTACAGAGCAGAAGAGAGAGAAGCAACGTAGAGCACGTAAACTTGCTCTACGTTTCGGATCCGCGAGAAGTTAATCTGGGGCACTTTGCATGCATAAAGAATCTGTCTCGACTTGTGAGTGCACAAGTATGCAAACACAATGGAAAGAATATATTTGCAATAAGTATGCTTGCATTATATACCTATATATATAGGATGCGTGACAATATGAGAAATTAATGTAATATGTATATTTTTTGCAGATGTTTACACTACTTCCATTCTCTGGACAAGTTGAATGTCCACACGGTAGATTGCGGAAACTTGAACAACTGCGCGATCCGGTTACCGGAAAGATGATAAGTGGCTCAGTTTTAGCAACCACAGAAGACAGGAACGTCTTCCGTTTGTAGTATACGCTTACCTTGAGAGCGTATTATATAAGACTGATGGAGAGACGCAACAGCAGGAAACGTCCTATGCGTACCAACATCACAAGGCATTTAGCATAGGATTTTACGTCTGCTGCTCATACAACGACTCCTTTTCTGTTTATCGGTATCGTCGCGGCGAAGATTGCATCGCATGGTTCGTTGAAAAACTCAAAGAATTCGCTAATCAGATAAAAATCATTCTATCTACCCATCTATCTATGTGCCCATGGAAACGTTAACAGAAGAACAAAAATCAGCTTATTGTAACGCGAGTCACTGTCACGTGTGCAAAAAACCATTCGCAGCAGATGACATAAAAGTTCGCGATCATTGTCATCTGACTGGTCGATACAGAGGTCCTGCACACTCCATCTGCAACTTAAATTATAAAGATTCACATTGTATTCTAATAATTGTTTACAATTTATCACTTTATTATTAAAGAAGTTGCAACATCGTTTGAAGGAAAGATTACTGTTCTCCATATTAACAAGAAGAGATATATATCTTTTTCCAAGAACGTCACGCAACCGAAAAAAAGTAGTTCAAAGAGTTACAATATAGAGGTACGATTCATTGATTCGTACAAATTTCTTAGTGCTAGCCTCGATAAACTAGCATCGTTTCTTAACAAAGACAAGTTAAAAATTTTACAAGCAGAATTCAGAAATGTATCCATCGAAAACTTTGAATTATTAACGCGTAAGAGAGTCTTTCCGTACGAATACGTAGACTATGTCGACAAGTTGCAAAAGCGACGTTTACCACCGCGTGAGTCATTCTACAGTTTCTTGACCGGTGAAACAATATCTGAGAGTGAATATGCACACGCTGTAAACATCTGGCAATGATTTTCTATTAGTACGTTAGGTGAATATAATGATTTATATTTGAAGACTGATGTTTTATTATTGGCTGATATATTTGAGAATTTCCGCGAAAGTTGTATCCGAAGTTATGGATTAGATCTTGCGCATTGTTATACTTTACCCGGTTACACGTGGAACGCTATGCTAAAACACACAGGCATAACGTTCGACCTGCTCACAGATGTTGATATGATTATATTTATCAAACGCGGTATACGCGGTGGTCTTAGTCAGTGCAGCGCAAGATACGCGCACGCTAATAACAAGTACATGCAGACGTATGACACATCAAAACCAACGTCATATTTCATGTATTTTGATATAAATAACTTGTACGGTTGGGCAGTGTGTCAGCCACTACTGTATGCCGCATTCCAATGAGTAGACAACGTCTGGAGTGTCGACGTGATGTCTGTGGCATCAACCTCAGATAGTGGTTACATCCTTAAAGTCGACCTCGAGTATCCTCGCGAACTGTACGACGTACACGCTGACCTACCGTTCTGTCCGACGCGTGATAAGTCGCCTGGCAAGCGACAGGAGAAGCTGCTCGCAACACTACATAACAAAACGCGGTACATCATTCACTATCGTGCCCTGCAACAATGTGTGTGACACGGTCTTTGTATTACAAAGATTCACCGCATATTACAATTCATGCAATCTCAGTGATTACATCGAATAAATAATCGGCTCCGCAGTTACATCAAATTAAATACACAATTTGAACGCTTGCTAAAAACGACTTTGAAATAAATTTATACAAATTGATGAATAATGCGGTTTTTGTGTAAAACTATGGAAAATGTGCGTAAACATGTAGATATAAAACTCTTAACAAAGTGGGATGGAAGATACGGTGTGGAAGCATTGATCTTCCAACCAAATTTTCATAGCCAATGCGTCTTTTCTGAAAATTTTATTGCAGTTGACTTGCGCAAACTCAAAATAAAATTCAACAAACCAATCTAGGTATCGTAGGAATGTGTATATTAGACATATTCAAGACATGTTTGTACAAATTTCACCACGATTACATGACACCTTTATACCGAGATAAATGCAAAATTATGTACACCGACACAGACAGTCTCATTTATTTTATTGAATGCGAAAAACGTGTACGATGTCATGAAACGTGATATCACACGATTCGATACAAGTGATTATCCGACTGATAACGTGTATGGTATACCGCGCGTCAACAAAAAGATTTCAGGATTGATGAAGGATAAAAATAACGAAATGATAATAACTGAATTTGACCGACTTCGAGCAAAAATGTATGCATTGAAGGTAGACGGAAAGAGAGACATGAAAAAAGCCAAAGGTGTAAAAAGTAGCGTCGTAACGCGAACATTAACGTTCGATGATTACAAGCAGTGTTTGAACGATGAAATCGAAAAGATGCGTCGACAGTCGTGTATACGATCAAAGCTACACGAAGTATACACTGTGTCTGAATCGAAACTTGCTCTAAGTCCGTACGATGATAAGCGATATATCGTACTCGATTCTACTGAAACGTTGCCATGGGGACATTACAAAATACCACAAGAAAAACACGTATAATGTATATTATATGTATATTGTAAATTAATATGTAATATATTGTAAAAGTACTTATAACTGTAAATTATGTATAAAATGCGTGTGTTTACATACATTAGTTTTATCTATCCAAGAGTTGTACGACTTGTCTAATCCCAGCCACTTCACATAAACTTTGTTACCTTTCTTGCGCAATACTTTTTCAACGAGATAAACGTCTGGATTTGCAACGCGATGCAGTTCGTGTTCGTAGAATCCTCCAGCAACAGATTGTCCGCGTGAATCCTCAAGCAGATACGTCACGGGATAAGTCGTCTGTATTTTACCGATTTTAAATACTTCAGTTGTCCAATTTAGTGTATATCCTTTGTCGAATAGTGTTTTAAATTTGCTTATGCGTACCGGATCGCCCATTTTGAATTGTGCTGGTCCAGCGATTTTGACATTGCTGTACACCGTTAAGAGAGTTATTAGCGATTGCAGGAGTAACATCGATAGGTCGCTTATCGATAGTTTGATGTTTTTTCGCGTTGTACTCCACAAGGAGACGCGGTAGTATGTCAATCTATTTGTACGTTCCGTTAAATGTAAATTGTTTCCACATGTCGTTCTTCAACGTACGGTTGAATTGTTCCACAATTGAGACCTTTATAACCGAATATGTAGAATAATGATTGAGGCTATGCTTTTTTATCAATGCCTGTACATCTGTGTTGGAGAATTCCTTTCCGCGATCAGTTTGCAAATTGTTTGAATATCGTTTGTTATCTCGAAATATTCCTGCAAAAGCTTTGGCAACTTCGCGTCCACTCTTACTCCTAAGCCCACGCATACTTGCTCAGCACATCGATAACCGTAAGTATGTAGTGGTAGCCTTTGTTGAAGCGCGAATACGGACGCATTTCTACCACATCCGCTTGCCAGAGATCATCGTATCCGCGTACAACGTAACGTGTATACGAGAAAAATTTTGTCTTGCCGGAGCGTGCAATTCCTTTACAAGACGTTGCTTTTCGATTGACATGAATTATCGCCATAGTTATCTTACTGTACGTTTACTCTGTTGTAGCAGCTGTTTTACTTTAAGTTGATAGATATTGAAACATATTCTGAAGTTGTTTTATAGCGTCGCGCAACGTTTGCACATCCTGTTGTAATGCAATAATTCTTCTCTCGCGTGTCTCGTGCCATTCTTTCACGCTCGTGACACACATATCTACATATCGTTTGTTGGCAGCGTCAGTGTCGGTATCGGGTTACGCTACATGTAGTATCTTGCGCGACCTTGCATCGTAGCCGGAGCTGACAAAACAGAGAGCGGTATTACGCACATACTTTTGCATTAGCGCCTCTCTTTCGTAATGCATTGACGCTCCATGTGTTTCAAGCGATATCCCGAATTTGTTAATTAGCATGATGACTCGCACACAACTGACTCTAATACCGGCGCGCTACTTAATTTATAATGAGACCTGCTTCGCGCAGTTCTTCGAAGATCGACAGGATTTCGTTATCGTGAGTATTATTGCCCGCTTGATGAGATGCGTCTAGCAATCGCAAACGATTGACAAGTTCATTGGATGGAGGTTCATCTTAGTGCTCATATTGGATCTTCCGATTGCTTAGCATAGCACGCGGTATGTTTATACCTTTCCTCTGCTTGGTACTCACACTCGATATTAAAGGCGCAATTATGTATTTGTACTTATATCCTTAGTTACCCAGTATCGCACCGATGATGTTTTTCTTTGTTATGATGTTTTCTGTGAGCATTTGTCAGTTCCAGTATGTTTTTATATCGTTATCTTTTTCGGTATATAATTTGCTCCTAGGACATTTCATGAAAATCAATTCGTACAATCCTTGTGTTGCTGTGAATTGTATACCGTCTATGATTATATTATCCTCTTCATCCACGTCAAAACGTTTATCACCAAGCATCATTTCTTTGTTGTCGAAATTCAAACCGCAAACGTAGTCTATGTTGCTCTCTTTCTTACCACTTAGGATAGTTCTCATATATTGTTGTGCCAACGGACCAAAGTGACTTTGAAACATTTCAAGACCCTCTAATGTTTGCATTTGACTTTGAACAGTCGACTCAAACGATTCGTTGGCAGTAACATCAGTATCGACGATAGTATCAATCAATGGAGAATCCCATGTCAATTGCTGTTCGGTTCGTTTGTTTGTCGGTGTAGAAGTAACCACTGGCTTTGCGTGTTATATCGTGCGCGCTTCGACTGATGTAGAGTAGGGGACAGTGTTTCATTTGCTTGCGTTTGTTTCCGCTTCTTTCGGGTGTCGTGTGGCGTGTCTTTGAGAAACGATATGTCCGTCTTTGGATTAATTTCAATATTTTTGACAATCTGTTGTAAGGGTTCGATAATAGGTTTGAACTGTCTTTCCAATGCAATTTCTTTTTCTAGTTTGCCAGTTTTTAAAGCGCGATATTTTTGACAAATACATTGACTCGTTGTTGCAATTTCCTTTGCTACTTTCTCGCAATTTATACTTTCATTGCTTTCGTTGAGTGATGAAGCCATGTTGTTTAATAAAAGATGATGCTCGATCGACGTTTCTACAACGATTAATCACTCGACGGTATTGCAAATTCGTTAAATCCTTTTCTATAGCGACCGCTGTCTAGAAGACTGTCCTTGTCAATTACTAAAAATCCGTATTTGTGTTGCCAACATTTGCAACATAACGTACAAAACTTCTCGTGTGACATATCCGTGTTCACGTGATTGTTGTACACATGCTTAAGATTGATACCATCTTGTTTAAAGAGAATTATTCGATTTGCACATTATTCAATTTTCATTGTCACGTATAAGATGCTTTAGTATCCTCGCATACATCTGTTGTGAGCCAATTTTTGTGTTAAGATGAGGCCATTGAGCAATGTGATGAGACATCACTGTCATTGCTCAATGACCTAGTTAGGTAGCAGGAAGGCAGCAGTTCTAGGAAGAACTGCTGGTTGCCACAGGGCGCGACAC